>NW_026294496.1:0-59436 GCF_007827085.1 Peromyscus californicus insignis
GGCAGTAGCAGCAAGAGTTGTTTTCTGGTAAGGAGAGTCACAAGTCGGCTCCATTTGCCACACAGTGCAATTAGCACTGGCATTTGTTCCCAGCAAGGACAGTGTATTGGAGGGAAGAGACGCTACTGTTCTTGTCAGTTTCCTTAGCAGAGTTGTACTAGATGTGACCCGTGTGTTTAGGAATTATAGTTCTTTTTTTCTGAGCAAGCTCACTGTTCTGGCCCTATAGGAAACACAGTAGAGTAGAAGAGTGCTCCTTTCTCACAAGCAGAGTGTGTTTCTTGTAAGACGAGATAATGTGGCTTTCACCTTCATATACGGAGTTCAATCACATGCAGTTTCTGGTCCTAGCAACAAGAGTTTTTTTCTGGTAAGGACAGTCACCAATGTGTTCCCATTGCCATACACAGTGCAAATAGCATTCGTGTCTGTTCCCAGCAAGGACAGTGTACTGGAGGGAAGAGAAACTACTGTTCTTGTCAGTTTCCTAAGCAGAGTTGAACTAGATATGTCCTATGTGTGAGGGAAGCACAGTTCTTTTGTTCTGATCAAGCTCACTGTTCTGGCCCTATAGGAAACACAGTAGAGTAGAAGAGTGCCTCTTTCTCAAAAGCAGAGTGTGTTTCTTGTAAGGTGAAATAGAGTGCCTTTGCCCTTTGTATACGGAGTTGAATCACATGCAGTTTCTGGTCCTAGCAGCAAGAGTAGTTTTCCTGTAAGGAGAGTCACTCGTGCGCTCCCATTGCCATACACAGTACAAAAAGCACTCACCTCTGTTCTCAGCAAGGACAGTGTATTGGAGAGAATGAAGCTACTCTTCTTGTCAGTTTCCTAAGCAGAGTTGAAAAAGTTATGGCCCGTGTGTGTAGGAAGCACAGTTCTTTGGTTGTGAGCAAGCTCACTGTTCTGCCCTAAAGGAAACACAGTAGAGTAGAAGAGTGCTCATTTCTCAAAAGAAGAGTGTGTTTCTTGTAAGGCAAGCTAGTGTTGCCCTCCCCTTCATAAACTGAGTTGAATCACATGCAGTTTCTGTTCCTAGCAGCAAGAGTTGTTTTCTGTTAAGGAGAGTCAATAGTGTGCTCCCATTGCCATACACAGTGCAAATAGCACTGGCGTCTGTTTCCAGCAAGGACAGTGTATTATAGGGATGAGAAGCTACTGTTCTTGTCAGTTTCCTTAGCAGAGTTGAACTAGATGTGGCCCGGGTGTGTAGGAATTACAGTTCTTTTTTCTGAGCAAGCTAACTGTTCTGGCCCTATAGGAAACACAGTAGAGTACAAGAGTGCTCCTATCTCAAAAGCAGAGTTTGTTTTTTATAAGGCGAGCTAGTGTTGCTTTCCCCTTCATATACGTAGTTGAATCACATTCAGTTTCTGGTCCTAGCAGCAAGAGTTGTTTTCTCGTAAGGAGAGTCACTAGTGGGCTTCTTTTGCCACACAGTGCAAATAGCACTCGCGTCTGTTCCCAGCAAGGACAATGTATTGGAGCGAAGAGAAGCTACTCTTCTTGTCAGTTTCAGAAGTAGAGTTGAACTAGATATGTCCCCAGTGTGTAGGAAGCACAGTTGTTTGGTTCTAAGCAAGCTCACTGTTCTGGCCCTATAGGAAACACAGTAGAATAGAAGTGTGCTCCTTTCTCACAAGCAGAGTGTGTTTCTTGTAAGGCGAGCTAGTGCTGCTTTCCCCTTCATGAACGGAGTTGAATCACATGCAGTTTTTGTTCCTAGCAGCAAGAGTTGTTTTCTGTTAAGGAAAGTCACTAGTGTGCTCCCATTGCCATACACAGTGCAAATAGCACTGGTGTCTGTCCCAGCAAGGACAGTGTATTGGAGAGAATGAAGCTACTCTTCTTGTCAGTTTCCTAAGCAGAGTTGAACAAGTTATGGCCCGTGTGTGTAGGAAGCACAGTTCTTTGGTTCTTAGCAAGCTCACTGCTCTGAACCTATAGGAAACACAGTAGAGTAGAAGTGTGCTCCTATCTCAAAAGCAGAGTTTGTATTTTATAAGGCGAGCTAGTGTTGCTTTCTCCTTCATATACGTAGTTGAATCACATGCAGTTTCTGGTCCTAGCAGCAAGAGTTGTTTTCTTGTAAGGAGAGTCACTAGTGGGCTCCATTTGCCACACAGTGCAAATAGCACTCGCGTCTGTTCCCAGCAAGGACAGTTTATTGGAGGGAAGAGAAGCTACTCTTCTTGTCAGTTTCAGAACTAGAGTTGAACTAGATATGTCCCCAGTGTGTAGGAAGCACAGTTGTTTGGTTC
The DNA here is from genome assembly GCF_007827085.1 of Peromyscus californicus insignis. Lineage (NCBI taxonomy): Eukaryota > Metazoa > Chordata > Mammalia > Rodentia > Cricetidae > Peromyscus > Peromyscus californicus. The sequence continues at coordinate 2,262 of NW_026294496.1, forward strand.
TACGCAAGCTCACTGTTCTGGCCCTATAGGAAACACAGTAGAGTAGAAGAGTGCTCCTTTCTCACAAGCAGAGTGTGTTTCTTGTAAGGCGAGCTAGTGTTGCTTTCCCCTTCATGAACGGAATTGAATCACATGCAGTTTCTGTTCCTAGCAGCAAGAGATGTTTTCTGTTAAGGAAAGTCACTAGTGTGCTCCCATTGCCGTACACAGTACAAATAGCACTGGTGTCTGTCCCAGCAAGGACAGAGTATTGGAGGGAACAGAAGCTACTGTTCTTGTGAGTTTCCTAAGCAGAGTTGAACTAGATATGGCCCGTGTGTGTAGGAATCACAGTTCATTGGTTTGAGCAAGCTCACTCTTCTGGCCCTATGGGAAACACAGTAGCATAGAAGAGTGCTCCTTTCTCAAAGGCAGAATATGTTTCTTCTAAGCCAAGCTAGAGTTGCTTTTTCCTACACAAAGGGAGTTGAATCACACACAGTTTCTGGTCCTAGCAGTAAGACTTGTTTTCTTGTAAGGAGAGTCACTAGTTTGCTCCCATTGCCATACACAGTGCAAATCGCACTCGTGTCTGTTCCCAGCAAGGACAGTGTATTGGAGGGAAGAGAAGCTACTCTTCTTGTCAGTTTCAGAAGTAGAGTTGAACTAGATATGTCCCCAGTGTGGAGGAAGCACAGTTGTTTGTTTCTAAGCAAGCTCACTGTTCTGGCCCTATAGGAAACACAGTAGAGTAGAAGAGTGCTCCTTTCTCACAAGCAGAGTGTGTTTCTTGTAAGACGAGATAATGTGGCTTTCACCTTCATATATGGAGTTGAATCACATGCAGTTTCTGTTCCTAGCAACAAAGTTTTTTTCTGGTAAGGACAGTCACCAATGTGTTCCCATTGCCATACACAGTGCAAATAGCATTCGTGTCTGTTCCCAGCAAGGACAGTGTACTGGAGGGAAGAGAAACTACTGTTCTTGTCAGTTTCCTAAGCAGAGTTGAACTAGATATGTCCTATGTGTGAGGGAATCACAGTTCTTTTGTTCTGATCAAGCTCACTGTTCTGGCCCTATAGGAAACACAGTAGAGTAGAAGAGTGCTCCTTTCTCAAAAGCAGAGTGTGTTTCTTGTAAGGCGAGCTAGTGTTGCTTTTCGCTTTATAAACGGAGTTGAATCACCTGCAGTTTCTGGTCCTAGCAGCGAGAGTTGTTTTCTCTTAAGGAGAGTCACTAGTGTGCTCCCATTGCCATACACTGTGCAAATAGCACTCGCGTCTGTTCCCAGCAAGGACAGTGTATTGGAAGGAAGAGAAGATCTGTTCTTGTCAGTTTCCTTAGCAGAGTTGAACTATATATGTCCCGTGTGTGTAGGAAGCACAGTTCTTTTGTTCTGAGCAAGCACACTGTTCTTTCCCTCTAGGAAACCCAGTAGAGTAGAAGAGTGCCTCTTTCTCAAAAGCAGAGTGTGTTTCTTGTAAGGTGAAATAGAGTGGCTTTGCCCTTTGTATACGGAGTTGAATCACATGCAGTTTCTGGTCCTAGCAACAAGAGTTGTTTTCTGGTAAGGAGAGTCACAAGTCGGCTCCATTTGCCACACAGTGCAATTAGCACTCGCATTTGTTCCCAGCAAGGACAGTGTATTGGAGGGAAGAGAAGCTACTGTTCTTGTCAGTTTCCTTAGCAGAGTTGAACTAGATGTGGCCGGTGTGTTTAGGAATTATAGTTCTTTTTTCTGAGCAAGCTCACTGTTCTGGTCCTATAGGAAACACAGTAGAGTACAAGAGTGCTCCTATCTCAAAAGCAGAGTGTGTTTCTTGTAAGGCGAGCTAGTGTTGCTTTCCCTTTCAAAAACGGAGTTGAATCTCATGCAGTTTCTGTTCCTAGCAGCAAGAGTAGTTTTCTGGTAAGGAGAGTCACTAGTGCGCTCCCATTGCCATACACGGTACAAATAGCACTAACATCTGTTCCCAGCAAGGACAGTGTATTGGAGAGAATGAAGCTACTCTTCTTGTCAGTTTCCTAAGCAGAGTTGAACAAGTTATGGCCCGTGTGTGTTGGAAGCACAGTTCTTTGGTTCTTAGCAAGCTCACTGCTCTGAACCTATAGGAAACACATTACAGTAGAAGTGTGCTCCTTTCTCAGAAGCAGAGTTTGTTTTTTATAAGGCGAGCTAGTGTTGCTTTCCCCTTCATATACGTAGTTGAATCACATGCAGTTTCTGGTCCTAGCAGCAAGAGTTGTTTTCTCGTAAGGAGAGTCACTAGTGGGCTCCATTTGCCACACAGTGCAAATAGCACTCGCGTCTGTTCCCAGCAAGGACAGTGTATTGGAGGGAAGAGAAGCTACTCTTCTTGTCAGTTTCAGAAGTAGAGTTGAACTAGATATGTCCCCAGTGTGTAGGAAGCGCAGTTGTTTGGTTCTAAGCAAGCTAACTGTTCTGGCCCTATAGGAAACACAGTAGAGTAGAAGAGTGCTCCTTTCTCACAAGCAGAGTGTGTTTCTTGTACGGCGAGCTAGTGTTGCTTTCCCCTTCATGAACGGAGTTGAATCACATGCAGTTTCTGTTCCTAGCAGCAAGAGTTGTTTTCTGTTAAGGAAAGTCACTAGTGTGCTCCCATTGCCATACACAGTGCAAATAGCACTGGTGTCTGTCACAGAAAGGACAGAGTATTGGAGGGAACAGAAGCTACTGTTCTTGTGAGTTTCCTAAGCAGAGTTGAACTAGATATGGCCCGTGTGTGTAGGAATCACAGTTCATTGGTTCTGAGCAAGCTCACTGTTCTGGCCCTATAGGAAACACAGTAGAGTGGAAGAGTGCTCCTTTCTCAAAAGCAGATTGTGTTTCTTGTAAGGCGAGCTAGTGTTGCTTTTCGCTTTATAAACGGAGTTGAATCACCTGCAGTTTCTGGTCCTAGCAGCGAGAGTTGTTTTCTCTTAAGGAGAGTCACTAGTGTGCTCCCATTGCCATACACAGTGCAAATAGCACTCGCGTCTGTTCCCAGCAAGGACAGTGTATGGGAGGGAAGAGAAGTTTCTGTTCTTGTCAGTTTCCTAAGCAGAGTTGAACTAGATGTGTCCCGTGTGTGTAGGAAGCACAGTTCTTTTGTTCTGAGCAAGCTCACTGTTCTTTCCCTCTAGGAAACCCAGTAGAGTAGAAGAGTGCCTCTTTCTCAAAAGCAGAGAGTGTTTCTTGTAAGGTGAAATAGAGTGGCTTTGCCCTTTGTATACGGAGTTGAATCACATGCAGTTTCTGGTCCTAGCATCAAGAGTTTTTTTCTGGTAAGGAGAGTCACAAGTCGGCTCCATTTGCCACACAGTGCAATTAGCACTGGCATTTGTTCCCAGCAAGGATAGTGTATTGGAGGGAAGAGAAGCTACTGTTCTTGTCAGTTTCCTTAGCAGAGTTGAACTAGTAGGAATTATAGTTCTTTTTTCTGAGAAAGCTCACTGTTCTGGCCTTATAGGAAACACAGTAGAGTACAAGAGTGCTCCTATCTCAAAAGCAGAGTGTGTTTCTTGTAAGCCGAGCTAGTGTTGCTTTCCCTTTCAAAAACGGAGTTGAATCACATGCAGTTTCTGTTCCTAGCAGTAAGAGTAGTTTTCTGGTAAGGCGAGTCACTAGTGCGCTCCCATTGCCATACACAGTACAAATAGCACTAACATCTGTTCCCAGCAAGGACAGTGTATTGGAGAGAATGAAGCTACTCTTCTTGTCAGTTTCCTAAGCAGAGTTGAACAAGATATGGCCCGTGTGTGTAGGAAGCACAGTTCTTTGGTTCTTAGCAAGCTCACTGCTCTGAACCTATAGGAAACACAGTAGAGTAGAAATGTGCTCCTTTCTCCAAAGCAGAGTTTGTTTTTTATAAGGCGAGCTAGTTTTGCTTTCCCCTTCATATACGTAGTTGAATCACATGCAATTTCTGGTCCTAGCAGCAAGAGTTGTTTTCTCGTAAGGAGAGTCACTAGTGGGCTCCATTTGAAACACAGTGCAAATAGCACTCGCGTCTGTTCCCAGCAAGGACAGTTTATTGGAGGGAAGAGAAGCTACTCTTCTTGTCAGTTTCAGAAGTAGAGTTGAACTAAATATGTCCCCAGTGTGTAGGAAGCACAGTTGTTTGGTTCTAAGCAAGCTCACTGTTCTGGCCCTATTGGAAACACAGTAGAGTAGAAGAGTGCTCCTTTCTCACAAGCAGAGTGTGTTTCTTGTAAGGCGAGCTAGTGTTGCTTTCCCCTTCATGAACGGAGTTGAATCACATGCAGTTTCTGTTCCTAGCAGCAAGAGTTGTTTTCTGTTAAGGAAAGTCACTAGTGTGCTCCCATTGCCATACACAGTGCAAATAGCACTGGTGTCTGTCCCAGCAAGGACAGAGTATTGGAGGGAACAGAAGCTACTGTTCTTGTGAGTTTCCTAAGCAGAGTTGAACTAGATATGGCCCGTGTGTGTAGGAAGCACAGTTCATTGGTTCTGAGCAAGCTCACTCTTCTGGCCCTATGGGAAACACAGTAGCTTAGAAGAATGCTCCTTTCTCAAAGGCAGAATATGTTTCTTGTAAGCCGAGCTAGAGTTGCTTTTCCCTACACAAAGGGAGTTGAATCACACGCAGTTTCTGGTCCTAGCAGGAAGACTTGTTTTCTGGTAAGGAGAGTCACTAGTTTGCTCCCATTGCCATACACAGTGCAAATCGCACTCGTGTCTGTTCCCAGCAAGGACAGAGTATTGGAGGGAAGAGAAGCTACTGTTCTTGTCAGTTTCCTTAGCAGAGTTGAACTAGATATGTCCCGTGTGTGTAGGAAGCACAGTTCTTTTGTTCTGATCAAGCTCACTGTTCTGGACCTATAGGAAACACAGTAGAGTAGAAGAGTGCTCCTTTCTCAAAAGCAGAGTGTGTTTCCTGTAAGGCGAGCTAGTGTTGCTTTTCGCATCAGAAACGGAGTTGAATCACCTGCAGTTTCTGGTCCTAGCAGCGAGAGTTGTTTTCTCTTAAGGAGAGTCACTTGTGCGCTCCCATTGCCATACACAGAGCAAATAGCACTCGCGTCTGTTCCCAGCAAGGACAGTGTATTGGAGGGAAGAGAAGATTCTGTTCTTGTCAGTTTCCTTAGCAGAGTTGAACTAGATATGTCCCGTGTGTGTAGGAAGCACAGTTCTTTTGTTCTGAGCAAGCTCACTGTTCCTTCCCTCTAGGAAACCCAGTAGAGTAGAAGAGTGCCTCTTTCTCAAAAGCAGAGAGTGTTTCTTGTAAGGTGAAATAGAGTGGCTTTGCCCTTTGTATACGGAGTTGAATCACATGCAGTTTCTGGTCCTAGCAACAAGAGTTGTTTTCTGCTAAGGAGAGTCACAAGTAGGCTCCATTTGACACACAGTGCAATTAGCACTGGCATTTGTTCCCAGCAAGGACAGTGTATTGGAGGGAAGAGAAGCTACTATTCTTGTCAGTTACAGAAGTAGAGCTGAAGTAGATATGGCCCATGTGTGTAGGAAGCACAGTTCTTTGGTCGTGAGCAAGCTCACTCTTCTGGCCCTATAGGAAACACAGTAGAGAAGAAGAGTGCTCATTTCGCAAAAGAAGAGAGTGTTTCTTGTAAGGCAAGCTAGTGTTGCTTTCCCCTTCATAAACTGAGTTGAATCACATGCAGTTTCTGTTCCTAGCAGCAAGAGTTGTTTTCTGTTAAGGAGAGTCACTAGTGTGCTCCCATTGCCATACACAGTGCAAATAGTACTGGCGTCTGTTCCCAGCAAGGACAGTGTATAGGAGGGAAGAGAAGCTACTGTTCTTGTCAGTTTCCTTAGCAGAGTTGAACTAGATGTGGCCCGGGTGTGTAGGAATTACAGTTCTTTTTTCTGAGCAAGCTAACTGTTCTGGCCCTATAGGAAACACAGTAGAGTACAAGAGTGCTCCTATCTCAAAAGCAAAGTGTGTTTCTTGTAAGGCGAGCTAGTGTTGCCTTCCCCTTCATAAACGGAGTTGAATCACATGCAGTTTCTGTTCCTAGCAGCAAGAGTAATTTTCTGGTAAGGAGAGTCACTCGTGTGCTCCCATTGCCAAACACAGTACAAAAAGCACTCACCTCTGTTCTCAGCAAGGACAGTGCATTGGAGGGAATGAAGCTACTCTTCTTGTCAGTTTCCTAAGCAGAGTTGAACAAGATATGGCCCGTGTGTGTAGGAAGCACAGTTCTTTGGTTCTGAGCAAGCTCACTGCTCTGAACCTATAGGAAACACAGTAGAGTAGAAGTGTGCTCCTTTTCAAAAGCAGAGTGTGTTTCTTGTAATGGGAGCTAGTGTTGCTTTCCGCTTCATAAACGTAGTTGAATCACATGCAGTTTCTGGTCCTAGCAGCAAGAGTAGTTTTCTGTTAAGGAGAGACACTAGTGTGCTCCCATTGCCATACACAGTGTAAAAAGCACTCGAGTCCGATCCCAGCAAGGACAGTGTATCGGAGGGAAGAGAAGCTTCTGTTCTTGTCAGTTTCCTAGGCAGAGTTTAACAAATTATGGCCCGCGTGTGTAGGAAGCACAGTTCTTTGGTTCTGAGAAAGTTTACTGTTGTGGCACTATAGGAAACACAGTGGAGTAGAAGAGTGCTCCGTTCTCAAAAGCATAGTGTGTTTCTTGTAAGGCGAACTAGTGTTGCTTTCCCTTTCATAAACAGCGTTGAATCATGTGCAGTTTCTGGTCCTAGCAGCAAGAGTTGTTTTCTGGTAAGGAGAGTCAAAAGTCCGTTCCCATTGACATACACAGTACAAATAGCCCTGGCGTCTGTTTCCAGGAAGGACAGTGTATTGGAGGGAATTGAAGCTACAGTTCTTGTCAGTTTCAGAAGTAGAGTTGAACTAGATATGGCCCGTGTGTGTAGGAAGCACAGTTTTTTGGTTCTGAGCAAGCTCACTGTTCTGGCCCTAAAGGAAACCCAGTAGAGTAGAAGAGTGCTCCTTTCTCAAAAGCAGAGTGTGTTTCTTGTAAGGCGAGCTAGTGTTGCTTTCCCCTTCATAAACAGAGTTGAATCACATGCAGTTTCTGTTCCTAGCAGCAAGAGTTATTTTTTGTAAAGGAGAGTCACTAATGTGCTCCCCTTGCCATACACAGTGCAAATAGCACTGGCATCTGTTCCCAGCAAGGACAGTGTATTGGAGTGAAGAGATGCTGCTGTTCTTGTCAGTTTCCTAAGCAGAGTTGAACTAGATATGGTCCGTGTGTGTAGGAACCTAGTTCTTTGGTTCTGAGGAAGCACACTGTTCTGGCAATATAGGCAACACAAGAGCATAGAAGAGTGCTACTTTCTCAAAAGCAGAGTGGATTTCTTGTAAGGCGAGCTAGTGTTGCTTTCCCCTTCATAAAGGGAGTTGAAGAACATGCAATTTGGTCCTAGCAGCAAGACTTGTTTTCTCATAAGGAGAGTCACTGGTGCTCTCATTGACATACACAGTACAAAAAGCACTCACCTCTGTTCCCAGCAAGGACAGTGTATTGGAGAGATTGAAGCTACTCTTCTTGTCAGTTTCCTAAGCAGAGTTGATCAAGATATGGCCCGTGTGTGTAGGAAGCACAGTTCTTTGGTTCTTAGCAAGCTCACTGCTCTGAACCTATAGGAAACACAGTAGAGTAGAAGTGTGCTCCTTTCTCAAAAGCAGAGTGTGTTTCTTGTAAGGCGAGCTAGTGTTGCTTTTCCCTTCATAAACGGAGTTGAATCACATGCAATTTCTGGTCCTAGAAGCAAGAGATATTTTCTGGTAAGGAGAGACACTAGTGTGCACCCATTGCCATACACAGTGCAAAAACCACTCGCGTCCATTCCCAGCAAGGACAGTGTATTGGAGGGAAGAGAAGCTTCTGTTCTTGTCAGTTTGCTAAGCAGAGTTTAACAAATTATGGCGCGGGTGTGTAGGAAGCACAGTTCTTTGGTTCTGAGCAAGCTGACTGTTCTGGCTATATAAGAAACACAGTAGAGTAGAAGAGTGCTGCTTTCTCAAAAGCAGAGTGTGTTTCTTGTAAGGCTAGCTAGAGTTGAATTCCCTTTCATAAACGGAGTTGAATCACATGCAGTTTCTGGTCCTAGCACCAAGAGTTGTTTTCTGGTAAGGAGAGTCACTGTTGTGCTCAATTGGCCATACACAGTGCAAATAGCACTCGCGTCTTATCCCAGCAAATGCAGTGTATTGGACGCAAGAGAAACTACTGTTCTTGTCAGTTTCCGAAGCAGAGTTGAATTAGATATGGCCCTTGTGTGTAGGAAGCACAGTTCTTTAGTTCTGAGCAAGCTGACTGTTCTGGCTATATAGGAAACACAGTAGACTAGAAGAGTGCTGCTTTCTCAAAAGCAGAGTGTGTTTCTTGTAAGACAAGCTAGAGTTGAATTCCCTTTCATAAACGGAGTTGAATCACATGCAGTTTCTGGTCCTAGCACCAAGAGTTGTTTTCTGGTAAGGAGAGTCACTATTGTGCTCAATTGGCCATACACAGTGCAAATAGCACTCGCTTCTGTTCTCAGCAAGTGCAGTGTATTGGACGCAAGAGAAACTACTGTTTTTGTTAGTTTCCTAAGGAGCGTTGAAGTAGATATGGAGCTTTTGTGTAGGAAGCACAGTTCTTTGGTTCTGAGCAAGCTGACTGTTCTGGCTCTATAGGAAACACAGTAGAGTAGAAGAGTGCTGCTTTCTCAAAAGCAGAGTGTGTTTCTTGTAAGGGGAGCTAGAGTTGAATTCCACGGAGTTGAATCACATGCAGTTTCTGGTCCTAGTAGCAAGAGTTGTTTTCTGGTAAGGAGAGTCACTATTGTGCTCATTTGGCCATACACAGTGCAAATAGCACTCGCGTCTGTACCCAGCAAGTGCATTGTATTGGACGCAAGAGAAACTACTGTTCTCATCAGTTTCCTAAGCAGAGTTGAACTAGTTATGGCCATTGTGTGTAGGAAGCACAGTTCTTTGGTTCTGAGCAAGCTGACTGTTCTGGCTCGATAAGAAACACAGTAGAGTAGAAGAGTGCTGCTTTCTCAAAAGCAGAGTGTGTTTCTTGTAAGGCGAGCTAGAGTTGAATTCCACGGAATTGAATCACATGCAGTTTTTGGTCCTAGTAGCAAGAGTTGTTTTCTGGTAAGGAGAGTCACTACTGTGCTCATTTGGTCATAAACAGTGCAAATAGCATTCGCGTCTGTTCCCAGCAAGTGCAGTGTATTGGACGCAAGAGGAACTACTGTTCTTTTCAGTTTTCTAAGCAGAGTTGAATTAGATATTGCCCTTGTGTGTAGGAAGCACAGTTCTTTGGTTCTGAGCAACCTGACAGTTCTGGCTATATAGGAAACACAGAAGAGTAGAAGAGTGCTGCTTTCTCTAAAGCAGAGTGTGTTTCTTATAAGGCGAGCTAGAGTTGATTTCCCTTTCATAAACGGAGTTGAATCACATGCAGTTTCTGGTCCTAGCAGCAAAAGTTGTTTTCTGGTAAGGAGATTCACTATTGTGCTCAATTGGCCTTATACAGTGCAAATAGCACTCGCGTCTTATCCCAGCAAATGCAGTGTATTGGACGCAAGAGAAACTACTGTTCTTGTCAGTTTCCTAAGCAGAGTTGAATTAGATATGGCCCTTGTGTGTAGGAAGCACAGTTCTTTAGTTCTGAGCAAGCTGACTGTTCTGGCTATATAGGAAACACAGTAGAGTAGAAGAGTGCTGCTTTCTCAAAAGAAGAGTGTGTTTCTTGTAAGGCAAGCTAGAGTTGAAATCCCTTTCAAAAACGGAGTTGAATCACATGTAGTTTCTGGTCCTAGCACCAAGAGTTGTTTTCTGGTAAGGAGAGTCACTGTTGTGCTCAATAGGCCATACACAGTGCAAATAGCACTCGCTTCTGTTCTCAGCAAGTGCAGTGTATTGGACGCAAGAGAAACTACTGTTTTTGTCAGTTTCCTAAGGAGAGTTCAAGTAGATATGGAGCTTTTGTGTAGGAAGCACAGTTCTTTGGTTCTGAGCAAGCTGACTGTTCTGGCTCTATAGGAAACACAGTAGAGTAGTAGAGTGCTGCTTTCTCAAAAGCAGAGTATGTTTCTTTTAAGGCAAGCTAGAGTTGAATTCCACGGAGTTGAATCACATGCAGTTTCTGGTCCTAGTAGCAAGAGTTGTTTTCTGGTAAGGAGAGTCACTATTGTGCTCAATTGGCCTTACACAGTGCAAATAGCACTCGCGTCTTATCCCAGCAAATGCAGTGTATTGGACGCAAGAGAAACTACTGTTCTTGTCAGTTTCCTAAGCAGAGTTGAATTAGATATGGCCCTTGTGTGTAAGAAGCACAGTTGTTTAGTTCTGAGCAAGCTGACTGTTCTGGCTATATAGGAAACACAGTAGAGTAGAAGAGTGCTGCTTTCTCAAAAGCAGAGTTTGTTTCTTGTAAGGCAAGGTAAAGTTGAATTCCCTTTCATAAACGGAGTTGAATCACATGCAGTTTCTGGTCCTAGCACCAAGAGTTGTTTTCTGGTAAGCAGAGTCACTGTTGTGCTCATTTGGCCATACACAGTGCAAATAGCACTCGCGTCTGTACCCAGCAAGTGCATTGTATTTGACGCAAGAGAAACTACTGTTCTTGTCAGTTTCCGAAGCAGAGTTGAACTAGTTATGGCCCTTGTGTGTAGGAAGCACAGTTCTTTGGTTCTGAGCAAGCTGACTGTTCTGGCTCTATAGGAAACACAGTAGAGTAGAAGAGTGCTGCTTTCTCTAAAGCAGAGTGTGTTTCTTGTAAGGCGAGCTAGAGTTGATTTCCCTTTCATAAACGGAGTTGAATCACATGCAGTTTCTGGTCCTAGCAGCAAAAGTTGTTTTCTGGTAAGGAGATACACTATTGTGCTCAATTGGCCTTACACAGTGCAAATAGCACTCACGTCTTATCCCAGCAAATGCAGTGTATTGGACGCAAGAGAAACTACTGTTCTTGTCAGTTTCCTAAGCAGAGTTGAATTAGAAATGGCCCTTGTGTGTAGGAAGCACAGTTCTTTAGTTCTGAGCAAGCTGACTGTTCTGTCTATATAGGAAAAAAAGTAGGGTAGAAGAGTGCTGCTTTCTCAAAAGCAGAGTGTGTTTCTTGTAAGGCAAGCTAGAGTTGAATTCCCTTTCATAAACGGAGTTGAATCACATGCAGTTTCTGGTCCTAGCACCAAGAGTTGTTTTCTGGTAAGGAGAGTCACTATTGTGCTCATTTGGCCATACACAGTGCAAATAGCACTCGCGTCTGTACCCAGCAAGTGCATTGTATTGGACGCAAGAGAAACTACTGTTCTCATCAGTTTCCTAAGCAGAGTTGAACTAGTTATGGCCATTGTGTGTAGGAAGCACAGTTCTTTGGTTCTGAGCAAGCTGACTGTTCTGGCTCGATAAGAAACACAGTAGAGTAGAAGAGTGCTGCTTTCTCAAAAGCAGAGTGTGTTTCTTGTAAGGCGAGCTAGAGTTGAATTCCACGGAATTGAATCACATGCAGTTTCTGGTCCTAGTAGCAAGAGTTGTTTTCTGGTAAGGAGAGTCACTACTGTGCTCATTTGGTCATAAACAGTGCAAATAGCATTCGCGTCTGTTCCCAGCAAGTGCAGTGTATTGGACGCAAGAGGAACTACTGTTCTTTTCAGTTTTCTAAGCAGAGTTGAATTAGATATTGCCCTTGTGTGTAGGAAGCACAGTTCTTTGGTTCTGAGCAACCTGACAGTTCTGGCTATATAGGAAACACAGAAGAGTAGAAGAGTGCTGCTTTCTCTAAAGCAGAGTGTGTTTCTTATAAGGCGAGCTAGAGTTGATTTCCCTTTCATAAACGGAGTTGAATCACATGCAGTTTCTGGTCCTAGCAGCAAAAGTTGTTTTCTGGTAAGGAGATTCACTATTGTGCTCAATTGGCCTTATACAGTGCAAATAGCACTCGCGTCTTATCCCAGCAAATGCAGTGTATTGGACGCAAGAGAAACTACTGTTCTTGTCAGTTTCCTAAGCAGAGTTGAATAAGATATGGCCCTTGTGTGTAGGAAGCACAGTTCTTTAGTTCTGAGCAAGCTGACTGTTCTGGCTATATAGGAAACACAGTAGAGTAGAAGAGTGCTGCTTTCTCAAAAGAAGAGTGTGTTTCTTGTAAGGCAAGCTAGAGTTGAAATCCCTTTCAAAAACGGAGTTGAATCACATGTAGTTTCTGGTCCTAGCACCAAGAGTTGTTTTCTGGTAAGGAGAGTCACTGTTGTGCTCAATAGGCCATACACAGTGCAAATAGCACTCGCTTCTGTTCTCAGCAAGTGCAGTGTATTGGACGCAAGAGAAACTACTGTTTTTGTCAGTTTCCTAAGGAGAGTTCAAGTAGATATGGAGCTTTTGTGTAGGAAGCACAGTTCTTTGGTTCTGAGCAAGCTGACTGTTCTGGCTCTATAGGAAACACAGTAGAGTAGTAGAGTGCTGCTTTCTCAAAAGCAGAGTATGTTTCTTTTAAGGCAAGCTAGAGTTGAATTCCACGGAGTTGAATCACATGCAGTTTCTGGTCCTAGTAGCAAGAGTTGTTTTCTGGTAAGGAGAGTCACTATTGTGCTCAATTGGCCTTACACAGTGCAAATAGCACTCGCGTCTTATCCCAGCAAATGCAGTGTATTGGACGCAAGAGAAACTACTGTTCTTGTCAGTTTCCTAAGCAGAGTTGAATTAGATATGGCCCTTGTGTGTAAGAAGCACAGTTGTTTAGTTCTGAGCAAGCTGACTGTTCTGGCTATATAGGAAACACAGTAGAGTAGAAGAGTGCTGCTTTCTCAAAAGCAGAGTTTGTTTCTTGTAAGGCAAGGTAAAGTTGAATTCCCTTTCATAAACGGAGTTGAATCACATGCAGTTTCTGGTCCTAGCACCAAGAGTTGTTTTCTGGTAAGCAGAGTCACTGTTGTGCTCATTTGGCCATACACAGTGCAAATAGCACTCGCGTCTGTACCCAGCAAGTGCATTGTATTTGACGCAAGAGAAACTACTGTTCTTGTCAGTTTCCGAAGCAGAGTTGAACTAGTTATGGCCCTTGTGTGTAGGAAGCACAGTTCTTTGGTTCTGAGCAAGCTGACTGTTCTGGCTCTATAGGAAACACAGTAGAGTAGAAGAGTTCTGCCTTCTCTAAAGCAGAGTGTGTTTCTTGTAAGGTGAGCTAGAGTTGATTTCCCTTTCATAAACGGAGTTGAATCACATGCAGTTTCTGGTCCTAGCAGCAAAAGTTGTTTTCTGGTAAGGAGATTCCTATTGTGCTCAATTGGCCATACACAGTACAAATAGCACTCGCGTCTTATCCCAGCAAATGCAGTGTATTGGACGCAAGAGAAACTACTGTTTTTGTCAGTTTCCTAAGGAGAGTTGAAGTAGATATGGAGCTTTTGTGTAGGAAGCACAGTTCTTTGGTTCTGAGCAAGCTGACTGTTCTGGCTCTATAGGAAACACAGTAGAGTAGAAGAGTGCTGCTTTCTCAAAAGCAGAGTGTGTTTCTTTTAAGGCAAGCTAGAGTTGAATTCCACGGAGTTGAATCACATGCAGTTTCTGGTCCCAGTAGCAAGAGTTGTTTACTGGTAAGGAGATTCACTATTGTGCTCATTTGGCCATACACAGTGCAAATAGCACTCGCTTCTGTTCTCAGCAAGTGCAGTGTATTGGACGCAAGAGAAACTACTGTTTTTGTCAGTTTCCTAAGGAGAGTTGAAGTAGATATGGAGCTTTTGTGTAGTAAGCACAGTTCTTTGGTTCTGAGCAAGCTGACTGTTCTGGCTCTATAGGAAACACAGTAGAGTAGAAGAGTGCTGCTTTCTCTAAAGCAGAGTGTGTTTCTTGTAAGGCGAGCTAGAGTTGATTTCCCTTTCATAAACGGAGTTGAATCACATGCAGTTTCTGGTCCTAGCAGCAAAAGTTGTTCTCTGGTAAGGAGATACACTATTGTGCTCAATTGGCCTTACACAGTGCAAATAGCACTCACGTCTTATCCCAGCAAATGCAGTGTATTGGTCGCAAGAGAAACTACTGTTCTTGTCAGTTTCCTAAGCAGAGTTGAATTAGATATGGCCCTTGTGTGTAAGAAGCACACTTCTTTAGTTCTGAGCAAGCTGACTGTTCTGGCTATATAGGAAACACAGTAGAGTAGAAGAGTGCTGCTTTCTCAAAAGCAGAGTGTGTTTCTTGTAAGGCAAGCTAGAGTTGAATTCCCTTTCATAAACGGAGTTCAATCACATGCAGTTTCTGGTCCTATCACCAAGAGTTGTTTTATGGTAAGGAGAGTCACTATTGTGCTCATTTGGCCATACACAGTGCAAATAGCATTCGCGTCTGTCCCCAGCAAGGGCATTGTATTGGACGCAAGAGAAACTACTGTTCTTGTCAGTTTCCTAAGGAGAGTTGAACTAGTTATGGCCATTGTGTGTAGGAAGCACAGTTCTTTGGTTCTGAGCAAGCTGACTGTTCTGGCTATATAGGAAACACAGTAGAGTAGAAGAGTGCTGCTTTCTCAAAAGCAGAGTGTGTTTCTTGTAAGGCGAGCCAGAGTTTAATTACCTTTCATAAACGGAGTTGAATCACATGCAATTTCTGGTCCTAGCAGCAAGAGTTGTTTTCTGGTAAGGAGATTCACTATTGTGCTCAATTGTCCTTACACAGTGCAAATAGCCCTCGCGTCTTATCCCAGCAAATGCAGTGTATTGGACGCAAGAGAAACTACTGTTCTTGTCAGTTTCCTAAGCAGAGTTGAATTAGATATGGCCCTTGTGTGTAGGAAGCACATTTCTTTAGTTCTGAGCAAGCTGACAGTTCTGGCTATATAGGAAACACAGTAGAGTAGAAGAGTTCTGCCTTCTCTAAAGCAGAGTGTGTTTCTTGTAAGACGAGCTAGAGTTGATTTCCCTTTCATAAACGGAGTTGAATCACATGCAGTTTCTGGTCCTAGCAGCAAAAGTTGTTTTCTGGTAAGGAGATTCACTATTGTGCTCAATTGGCCTTACACAGTGCAAATAGCCCTCGCGTCTTATCCCAGCAAATGCAGTGTATTGGACGCAAGAGAAACTACTGTTCTTGTCAGTTTCCTAAGCAGAGTTGAATTAGATATGGCCCTTGTGTGTAGGAAGCACAGTTCTTTAGTTCTGAGCAAGCTGACTGATCCAGCTATATAGGAATCACAGTAGAGTAGAAGAGTGCTGCTTTCTCAAAAGCAGAGTGTGTTTCTTTTAAGGCAAGCTAGAGTTGAATTCCACGGAGTTGAATCACATGCAGTTTCTGGTCCTAGTAGCAAGAGTTGTTTACTGGTAAGGAGATTCACTATTGTGCTCATTTGGCCATACACAGTGCAAATAGCACTCGCTTCTGTTCTCAGCAAGTGCAGTGTATTGGACGCAAGAGAAACTACTGTTTTTGTCAGTTTCCTAAGGAGAGTTGAAGTAGATATGGAGCTTTTGTGTAGGAAGCACAGTACTTTGGTTCTGAGCAAGCTGACTGTTCTGGCTCTATAGGAAACACAGTAGAGTAGAAGAGTGCTGCTTTCTCAAAAGCAGAGTGTGTTTCTTGTAAGGCAAGCTAGAGTTGAATTCCCTTTCATAAACGGAGTTGAATCACATGCAGTTTCTGGTCCTAGCACCAAGAGTTGTTATCTGGTAAGGAGAGTCACTATTGTGCTCATTTGGCCATACACAGTGCAAATAGCACTCGCGTCTGTACCCAGCAAGTGCATTGTATTGGACGCAAGAGAAACTACTGTTCTCGTCAGTTTCCTAAGCAGAGTTGAACTAGTTATGGCCATTGTGTGTAGGAAGCACAGTTCTTTGGTTCTGAACAAGCTGACTGTTCTGGCTCTATAGGAAACACAGTAGAGTAGAAGAGTGCTGCTTTCTCAAAAGCAGAGTGTGTTTCTTGTAGGGGAGCTAGAGTTGAATTCCACGGAGTTGAATCACATGCAGTTTCTGGTCCTAGTAGCAAGAGTTGTTTTCTGGTAAGGAGAGTCACTATTGTGCTCATTTGGTCATACACAGTGCAAATAGCATTCCCGTCTGTACCCAGCAAGGGCATTGTATTGGACGCAAGAGAAACTACTGTTCTTGTCAGTTTCCTAAGGAGAGTTGAACTAGTTATGGCCATTGTGTGTAGGAAGCACAGTTCTTTGGTTCTGAGCAAGCTGACTGTTCTGGCTATATAGGAAACACAGTAGAGTAGAAGAGTGCTGCTTTCTCAAAAGCAGAGTGTGTTTCTTGTAAGGCGAGCCAGAGTTTAATTACCTTTCATAAACGGAGTTGAATCACATGCAATTTCTGGTCCTAGCAGCAAGAGTTGTTTTCTGGTAAGGAGATTCACTATTGTGCTCAATTGTCCTTACACAGTGCAAATAGCCCTCGCGTCTTATCCCAGTAAATGCAGTGTATTGGACGCAAGAGAAACTACTGTTCTTGTCAGTTTCCTAAGCAGAGTTGAATTAGATATGGCCCTTGTGTGTAGGAAGCACATTTCTTTAGTTCTGAGCAAGCTGACAGTTCTGGCTATATAGGAAACACAGTAGAGTAGAAGAGTTCTGCCTTCTCTAAAGCAGAGTGTGTTTCTTGTAAGGCGAGCTAGAGTTGATTTCCCTTTCATAAACGGAGTTGAATCACATGCAGTTTCTGGTCCTAGCAGCAAAAGTTGTTTTCTGGTAAGGAGATTCACTATTGTGCTCAATTGGCCTTACACAGTGCAAATAGCCCTCGCGTCTTATCCCAGCAAATGCAGTGTATTGGACGCAAGAGAAACTACTGTTCTTGTCAGTTTCCTAAGCAGAGTTGAATTAGATATGGCCCTTGTGTGTAGGAAGCACAGTTCTTTAGTTCTGAGCAAGCTGACTGATCCAGCTATATAGGAATCACAGTAGAGTAGAAGAGTGCTGCTTTCTCAAAAGCAGAGTGTGTTTCTTTTAAGGCAAGCTAGAGTTGAATTCCACGGAGTTGAATCACATGCAGTTTCTGGTCCTAGTAGCAAGAGTTGTTTACTGGTAAGGAGATTCACTATTGTGCTCATTTGGCCATACACAGTGCAAATAGCACTCGCTTCTGTTCTCAGCAAGTGCAGTGTATTGGACGCAAGAGAAACTACTGTTTTTGTCAGTTTCCTAAGGAGAGTTGAAGTAGATATGGAGCTTTTGTGTAGGAAGCACAGTACTTTGGTTCTGAGCAAGCTGACTGTTCTGGCTCTATAGGAAACACAGTAGAGTAGAAGAGTGCTGCTTTCTCAAAAGCAGAGTGTGTTTCTTGTAAGGCAAGCTAGAGTTGAATTCCCTTTCATAAACGGAGTTGAATCACATGCAGTTTCTGGTCCTAGCACCAAGAGTTGTTTTCTGGTAAGGAGAGTCACTATTGTGCTCATTTGGCCATACACAGTGCAAATAGCACTCGCGTCTGTACCCAGCAAGTGCATTGTATTGGACGCAAGAGAAACTACTGTTCTCGTCAGTTTCCTAAGCAGAGTTGAACTAGTTATGGCCATTGTGTGTAGGAAGCACAGTTCTTTGGTTCTGAACAAGCTGACTGTTCTGGCTCTATAGGAAACACAGTAGAGTAGAAGAGTGCTGCTTTCTCAAAAGCAGAGTGTGTTTCTTGTAGGGGAGCTAGAGTTGAATTCCACGGAGTTGAATCACATGCAGTTTCTGGTCCTAGTAGCAAGAGTTGTTTTCTGGTAAGGAGAGTCACTATTGTGCTCATTTGGTCATACACAGTGCAAATAGCATTCTCGTCTGTACCCAGCAAGGGCATTGTATTGGACGCAAGAGAAACTACTGTTCTTGTCAGTTTCCTAAGGAGAGTTGAACTAGTTATGGCCATTGTGTGTAGGAAGCACAGTTCTTTGGTTCTGAGCAAGCTGACTGTTCTGGCTATATAGGAAACACAGTAGAGTAGAAGAGTGCTGCTTTCTCAAAAGCAGAGTGTGTTTCTTGTAAGGCGAGCCAGAGTTAAATTACCTTTCATAAACGGAGTTGAATCACATGCAATTTCTGGTCCTAGCAGCAAGAGTTGTTTTCTGGTAAGGAGATTCACTATTGTGCTCAATTGGCCTTACACAGTGCAAATAGCCCTCGGGTCTTATCCCAGCAAATGCAGTGTATTGGACGCAAGAGAAACTACTGTTCTTGTCAGTTTCCTAAGCAGAGTTGAATTAGATATGGCCCTTGTGTGTAGGAAGCACACTTCTTTAGTTCTGAGCAAGCTGACTGTTCTAGCTACATAGGAACACAGTAGAGTAGAAGAGTGCTGCTTTCTCAAAAGCAGAGTGTGTTTCTTGTAAGGCAAGCTAGAGTTGAATTCCCTTTCATAAACGGAGTTGAATCACATGCAGTTTCTGGTCCTAGCACCAAGAGTTGTTTTCTGGTAAGGAGAGTCACTATTGTGCTCAATTGGCCATACACAGTGCAAATAGCACTCGCTTCTGTTCTCAGCAAGGGCAGTGTATTGGACGCAAGAGAAACTACTGTTTTTGTCAGTTTCCTAAGGAGAGTTGAAGTAGATATGGAGCTTTTGTGTAGGAAGCACAGTTCTTTGGTTCTGAGCAAGCTGACTATTCTGGCTCTACAGGAAACACAGTAGAGTAGAAGAGTGCTGCTTTCTCAAAAGCAGAGTGTGTTTCTTGTAAGGCAAGCTAGAGTTCAATTCCCTTTCATAAACGGAGTTGAATCACATGCAGTTTCTGGTCCTAGCACCAAGAGTTGTTTTCTGGTAAGGAGAGTCACTATTGTGCTCATTTGGCCATACACAGTGCAAATAGCACTCGCGTCTGTACCCAGCAAGTGCATTGTATTGGACGCAAGAGAAACGACTGTTCTTGTCAGTTTCCTAAGCAGAGTTGAACTAGTTATGGCCATTGTGTGTAGGAAGAACAGTTCTTTGGTTCTGAGCAAGCTGACTGTTCTGGCTCTATAGGAAACACAGTAGAGTAGAAGAGTGCTGCTTTCTCAAAAGCAAAGTGTGTTTCTTGTAAGGCGAGCTAGAGTTGAATTCCACGGAATTGAATCACATGCAGTTTCTGGTCCTAGTAGCAAGAGTTGTTTTCTGGTAAAGAGAGTCACTATTGTGCTCATTTGGTCATACACAGTGCAAATAGCATTCGCGTCTGTACCCAGCAAGGTCATTGTATTGGACGCGAGAGAAACTACTGTTCTTGTCAGTTTCCTAAGGAGAGTTCAACTAGTTATGGCCATTGTGTGTAGGAAGCACAGTTCTTTGGTTCTGAGCAAGCTGACTGTTCTGGCTATATAGGAAACACAGTAGAGTAGAAGAGTGCTGCTTTCTCAAAAGCACAGTGTGTTTCTTGTAAGGCGAGCCAGAGTTTAATTCCCTTTCATAAACGGAGTTGAATCACATGCAATTTCTGGTCCTAGCAGCAAGAGTTGTTTTCTGGTAAGGGGATTCACTTTTGTGCTCATTTGGCCTTACACATTGCAAATAGCACTCGCTTCTGTTCTCAGCAAGTGCAGTGTATTGGACGCAAGAGAAACTACTGTTCTTGTCAGTTTCCTAAGCAGAGTTGAATTAGGTATGGCCCTTTTGTGTAGGAAGCACATTTCTTTAGTTCTGAGCAAGCTGACAGTTCTGGCTATATAGGAAACACAGTAGAGTAGAAGAGTTCTGCCTTCTCTAAAGCAGAGTGTGTTTCTTGTAAGGCGAGCTAGAGTTGATTTCCCTTTCATAAACGGAGTTGAATCACATGCAGTTTCTGGTCCTAGCAGCAAAAGTTGTTTTCTGGTAAGGAGATTCCTATTGTGATTAATTGGCCATACTCAGTGCAAATAGCACTCGCGTCTTATCCCAGCAAATGCAGTGTATTGGACGCAAGAGAAACTACTGTTCTTGTCAGTTTCCTAAGCAGAGTTGAATTAGATATGGCCCTTGTGTGTAGGAAGCACAGTTCTTTAGTTCTGAGCAAGCTGACTGTTCTAGCTACATAGGAACACAGTAGAGTAGAAGAGTGCTGCTTTCTCAAAAGCTGAGTGTGTTTCTTGTAAGGCAAGCTAGAGTAGAATTCCCTTTCATAAACGGAGTTGAATCACATGCAGTTTCTGGTCCTAGTAGCAAGAGTTGTTTACTGGTAAGGAGATTCACTATTGTGCTCATTTGGCCATACACAGTGCAAATAGCACTCGCTTCTGTTCTCAGCAAGTGCAGTGTATTGGACGCAAGAGAAACTACTGTTTTTGTCAGTTTCCTAAGGAGAGTTGAAGTAGATATGGAGCTTTTGTGTAGTAAGCACAGTTCTTTGGTTCTGAGCAAGCTGACTGTTCTGGCTCTATAGGAAACACAGTAGAGTAGAAGAGTGCTGCTTTCTCTAAAGCAGAGTGTGTTTCTTGTAAGGCGAGCTAGAGTTGATTTCCCTTTCATAAACGGAGTTAAATCACATGCAGTTTCTGGTCCTAGCAGCAAAAGTTGTTCTCTGGTAAGAAGATACACTATTGTGCTCAATTGGCCTTACACAGTGCAAATAGCACTCACGTCTTATCCCAGCAAATGCAGTGTATTGGTCGCAAGAAAAACTACTGTTCTTGTCAGTTTCCTAAGCAGAGTTGAATTAGATATGGCCCTTGTGTGTAAGAAGCACACTTCTTTAGTTCTGAGCAAGCTGACTGTTCTGGCTATATAGGAAACACAGTAGAGTAGAAGAGTGCTGCTTTCTCAAAAGCAGAGTGTGTTTCTTGTAAGGCAAGCTAGAGTTGAATTCCCTTTCATAAACGGAGTTGAATCACATGCAGTTTCTGGTCCTATCACCAAGAGTTGTTTTCTGGTAAGGAGAGTCACTATTGTGCTCATTTGGCCATACACAGTGCAAATAGCATTCGCGTCTGTACCCATCAAGGGCATTGTATTGGACGCAAGAGAAACTACTGTTCTTGTCAGTTTCCTAAGGAGAGTTGAACTAGTTATGGCCATTGTGTGTAGGAAGCACAGTTCTTTGGTTCTGAGCAAGCTGACTGTTCTGGCTATATAGGAAACACAGTAGAGTAGAAGAGTGCTGCTTTCTCAAAAGCAGAGTGTGTTTCTTGTAAGGCGAGCCAGAGTTTAATTACCTTTCATAAACGGAGTTGAATCACATGCAATTTGTGGTCCTAGCAGTAAGAGTTGTTTTCTGGTAAGGAGATTCACTATTGTGCTCAATTGTCCTTACACAGTGCAAATAGCCCTCGCGTCTTATCCCAGCAAATGCAGTGTATTGGACGCAAGAGAAACTACTGTTCTTGTCAGTTTCCTAAGCAGAGTTGAATTAGATATGGCCCTTGTGTGTAGGAAGCACAGTTCTTTAGTTCTGAGCAAGCTGACTGTTCTGGCTATATAGGAAACACAGTAGAGTAGAAGAGTGCTGCTTTCTCAAAAGCAGAGTGTGTTTCTTGTAAGGCAAGCTAGAGTTGAATTCCCTTTCATAAACGGAGTTGAATCACATGCAGTTTCTGGTTCTAGCACCAAGAGTTGTTTTCTGGTAAGGAGAGTCACTATTGTGCTCAATTGGCCATACACAGTGCAAATAGCACTCGCTTCTGTTCTCAGCAAGTGCAGTGTATTGGACGCAAGAGAAACTACTGTTTTTGTCAGTTTCCTAAGGAGAGTTGAAGTAGATATGGAGCTTTTGTGTAGGAAGCACAGTTCTTTAGTTCTGAGCAAGCTGACTGTTCTGGCTATATAGGAATCACAGTAGAGTAGTAGAGTGCTGCTTTCTCAAAAGCAGAGTGTGTTTTTGTAAGGCGAGCCAGAGTTGAATTCCCTTTCATAAACGGAGTTGAATCACATGCAGTTTCTGGTCCTAGAACCAAGAGTTGTTTTCTGGTAAGGAGAGTCACTATTGTGCTCAATTGGCCATACACAGTGCAAATAGCACTCGCTTCTGTTCTCAACAAGTGCAGTGTATTGGACGCAAGAGAAACTACTTTTTTTGTCAGTTTCCTAAGGAGAGTTGAAGTAGATATGGAGTTTTGTGTAGGAAGCACAGTTCTTTGGTTCTGAGCAAGCTGACTGTTCTGGCTCTATAGGAAACACAGCAGAGTAGTAGAGTGCTGCTTTCTCAAAAGCAGAGTGTGTTTCTTGTAAGGCAAGCTTGAGTTGAATTCCCTTTTATAAACGGAGTTGAATCACATGCAGTTTCTGGTCCTAGCAGCAAAAGTTGTTTTCTGGTAAGGAGATTCACTATTGTGATCAATTGTCCATACACAGTGCAAATAGCACTCGCGTCTGTACCCAGCAAGTGCATTGTATTGGACGCAAGAGAAACTACTGTTCTTGTCAGTTTCCTCAGCAGAGTTGAACTAGTTATGGCCATTGTGTGTAGGAAGCACAGTTCTTTGGTTCTGAGCAAGCTGACTGTTCTGGCTCTTTAGGAAACACAGTAGAGTAGAAGAGTGCTGCTTTCTCAAAAGCAGAGTGTGTTTCTTGTAAGGCGAGCCAGAGTTTAATTCCCTTTCATAAACGGAGTTGAATCACATGCAATTTCTAGTCCTGGCAGCAAGAGTTGTTTTCTGGTAAGGAGAGTCACTATTGTGCTCAATTGGCCATACACATTGCAAATAGCACTCGCGTCTGTTCCCAGCAAATGCAGTGTATTGGACGCAAGAGAAACTACTGTTCTTGTCAGTTTCCTAAGCAGAGTTGAACTAGTTATGGATTTTGTGTGTAGGAAGCACAGTTCTTTAGTTCTGAGCAAGCTGAGAGTTCTGGCTATGTTAAACACAGTAGAGTAGAAGAGTGCTGCTTTCTCTAAAGCAGAGTGTATTTCTTGTTAGGCGAGCTAGAGTTGATTTCCCTTTCATAAACGGAGTTGAATCACTTGCAGTTTCTGGTCCTAGCAGCAAAAGTTGTTTTCTGGTAAGGAGATTCACTATTGTGCTCAATTGGCCTTACACAGTGCAAATAGCACTCGCGTCTTATCCCAGTAAATGCAGTGTATTGGACGCAAGAGAAGCTACTGTTCTTGTCAGTTTCCTAAGCAGAGTTGAATTAGATATGGCCCTTGTGTGTAGGAAGCACAGTTCTTTAGTTCTGAGCAAGCTGACTGTTCTGGCTATATAGGAAACACAGTAGAGTAGAAGAGTGCTGCTTTCTCTAAAGCAGAGTGTGTTTCTTGTAAGGCAAGCTAGAGTTGAATTCCCTTTCATAAACGGAGTTGAATCACATGCAGTTTCTGGTCCTAGCACCAAGAGTTGTTTTCTGGTAAGGAGAGTCACTATTGTGCTCAATTGGCCATACACAGTGCAAATAGCACTCGCTTCTGTTCTCAGCAAGTGCAGTGTATTGGACGCAAGAGAAACTACTGTTTTTGTCAGTTTCCTAAGGAGAGTTGAAGTAGATATGGAGCTTTTGTGTAGGAAGCACAGTTCTTTGGTTCTGAGCAAGCTGACTGTTCTGGCTCTATAGGAAACACAGTAGAGTAGTAGAGTGC
The DNA here is from genome assembly GCF_007827085.1 of Peromyscus californicus insignis. Taxonomy (NCBI): domain Eukaryota; kingdom Metazoa; phylum Chordata; class Mammalia; order Rodentia; family Cricetidae; genus Peromyscus; species Peromyscus californicus. The sequence goes on from NW_026294496.1 coordinate 25,622, forward strand.
TGCTTTCTCAAAAGCAGAGTGTGTTTCTTGTAAGGCGAGCAAGAGTTTAATTCCCTTTCATAAACGGAGTTGAATCACATGCAGTTTCTGGTCCTAGCAGCAAGAGTTGTTTTCTGGTAAGGAGATTCACTATTGTGCTCATTTGGCCATACACAGTGCAAATAGCACTCACGTCTGTTCCCACCAAATGCAGTGTATTGGACGCAAGAGAAACTTCTATTCTTGTCAGTTTCCTAAGCAGAGTTGAATGAGATATTGCCCTTGTGTGTAGGAAGCACAGTTCTTTAGTTCTGAGCAAGCTGACAGTTCTGGCTATATAGGAAACACAGTAGAGTAGAAGAGTGCTGCTTTCTCTAAAGCAGAGTGTGTTTCTTGTAAGGCGAGCTAGAGTTGATTTCCCTTTCATAAACGGAGTTGAATCACATGCAGTTTCTGGTCCTAGCAGCAAGAGTTGTTTTCTGGTAAGGAGATTCACTATTGTGCTCATTTGGCCATACACAGTGCAAATAGCACTCACGTCTGTTCCCAGCAAATGCAGTGTATTGGACGCAAGAGAAACTACTGTTTTTGTCAGTTTCCTAAGGAGAGTTGAAGTAGATATGGAGCTTTTGTGTAGGAAGCACAGTTCTTTGGTTCTGAGCAAGCTGACTGTTCTGGCTCTATAGGAAACACAGTAGAGTAGTAGAGTGCTGCTTTCTCAAAAGCAGAGTGTGTTTCTTTTAAGGCAAGCTAGAGTTGAATTCCACGGAGTTGAATCACATGCAGTTTCTGGTCCTAGTAGCAAGAGTTGTTTTCTGGTAAGGAGATTCACTATTGTGCTCATTTTCAATACACAGTGCAAATAGCACTCGCTTGTGTTCTCAGCAAGTGCAGTGTATTGGACGCAAGAGAAACAACTGTTCTTGTCAGTTTCCTAAGCAGAGTTGAATTAGATATGGCCCTTGTGTGTAGCAAGCACAGTTCTTTAGTTCTGAACAAGCTGACTGTTCTGGCTCTATAGGAAACACAATAGAGTAGAAGAGTTCTGCTTTCTCTAAAGCAGAGTGTGTTTCTTGTAAGGCAAGCTAGAGTTGAATTCCCTTTCATAAACGGAGTTGAATCACATGCAGTTTCTGGTTCTAGCAGCAAAAGTTGTTTTCTGGTAAGAAGATACACTATTTTGATCAATTGGCCATACACAGTGCAAATAGCACTCACGTCTGTACCCAGCAAGTGCAATGTATTGGACGCAAGAGAAACTACTGTTCTTGTCAGTTTCCTAAGCAGAGTTGAATTAGAATGGCCCTTGTGTGTAGGAAGCCCAGTTCTTTAGTTCTGAGCAAGCTGACTGTTCTGGCTATATAGGAAACACAGTAGAGTAGAAGAGTGCTGCTTTCTCAAATGCAGAGTGTGTTTCTTGTAAGGCAAGCTAGAGTTGAAAACCCTTTCATAAACGGAGTTGAATCACATGCAGTTTCTGGTCCTAGCACCAAGAGTTGTTTTCTGGTAAGGAGAATCACTATTCTGCTCAATTGGCCATACACAGTGCAAATAGCACTCGCGTCTGTTCCCAGCAAGTGCAGTGTATTGGACGCAAGAGAAACTACTGTTTTTGTCAGTTTCCTAAGGAGAGTTGAAGTAGATATGGAGCTTTTGTGTAGGAAGCACAGTTCTTTGGTTCTGAGCAAGCTGACTGTTCTGGCTCTATAGGAAACACAGTAGAGTAGAAGAGTGCTGCTTTCTCAAAAGCAGAGTGTGTTTCTTTTAAGGCAAGCTAGAGTTGAATTCCACGGAGTTGAATCACATGCAGTTTCTGGTCCTAGTAGCAAGAGTTGTTTTCTGGTAAGGAGATTCACTATTGTGCTCATTTGGCCATACACAGTGCAAATAGCACTCGCGTCTGCTCCCAGCAAGTGCATTGTATTGGACACAAGAGAAACTACTCTTCTTGTCAGTTTCCTAAGCGGAGTGTAAGTAGTTATGGCCATTGTGTGTGGGAAGCACAGTTCTTTGCTTCTGAGCAAGCTGACTGTTCTGGCTATATAGGAAACACAGTAGAGTAGAAGAGTGCTGCTTTCTCTAAAGCAGAGTGTGTTTCTTGTAAGGCAAGCCAGAGTTGAATTCCCTTTCATAAACGGAGTTGAATCACATGCAGTTTCTGGTCCTAGCACCGAGTTGTTTTCTGTTAAGGAGAGTCACTATTGTACTCATTTGGCCATACACAGAGCAAATAGCACTCGCGTCTGTACCCAGCAAGTGCATTGTATTGGACGCAAGAGAAACTACTGTTCTTGTCAGTTTCCTAAGCAGAGTTGAACTAGTTATGGCCATTGTGTGTAGGAATCACAGTTCTTTAGTACTGAGCAAGCTGACAGTTCTGGCTATATAGGAAACACAGTAGAGTAGAAGAGTGCTGCTTTCTCTAAAGCAGAGTGTATTTCTTGTAAGGCGAGCTAGAGTTGATTTCCCTTTCATAAACGGAGTTGAATCACATGCAGTTTCTGGTCCTAGCAGCAAAAGTTGTTTTCTGGTAAGGAGATTCACTATTGTGATCAATTGGCCATACACAGTGCAAATAGCACTCGCGTCTGTACCCAGCAAGTGCATTGTATTGAACGCAAGAGAAACTACTGTTCTTGTCAGTTTCCTAAGCAGAGTTGAACTAGTTATGGCCATTGTGTGTAGGAAGCACAGTCCTTTGGTTCTGACCAAGCTGACTGTTCTGGCTCTATAGGAAACACAGTAGAGTAGAAGAGTGCTGCTTTCTCAAAAGCAGAGTGTGTTTCTTGTAAGGCGATCCAGAGTTTAATTTCCTTTCATAAACGGAGTTGAATCACATACAATTTCTGTTCCTAGCAGCAAGAGTTGTTTTCTCGTAACTCTTGCTGCTAGGACCAGAATTAAAGAACTGTGTGTAGGAAGCACAGTTCTTTATTTCTGAGCAAGCTGACAGTTCTGGCTATATTAAACACAGTAGAGTAGAAGAGTGCTGCTTTCTCTAAAGCAGAGTGTGTTTCTTGTAAGGCGAGCTAGAGTTGATTTCCCTTTCATAAACGGAGTTGAATCACAAGCAGTTTCTGGTCCTAGCAGCAAGAGTTGTTTTCTGGTAAGGAGATTCACTATTGTGCTCATTTCTCCATACACAGTGCAAATAGCACTCACGTCTGTTCCCAACAAATGCAGTGTATTGGACGCAAGAGAAACTTCTATTCTTGTCAGTTTCCTAAGCAGAGTTGAATGAGATATTGCCCTTGTGTGTAGGAAGCACAGTTCTTTAGTTCTTAGCAAGCTGACAGTTCTGGCTATATAGGAAACACAGTAGAGTAGAAGAGTGCTGCTTTCTCTAAAGCAGAGTGTGTTTCTTGTAAGGCGAGCTAGAGTTGATTTACCTTTCATAAACGGAATTGAATCACATGCAGTTTCTGGTCCTAGCAGCAAAAGTTGTTTTCTGGTAAGGAGATTCACTATTGTGCTCAATTGGCCTTACACAGTGCAAATAGCACTCGCGTCTTATCCCAGGAAATGCAGTGTATTGGACGCAAGAGAAACTACTGTTCTTGTCAGTTTCCTAAGCAGAGTTGAATTAGATATGGCCCTTGTGTGTAGGAAGCACAGTTCTTTAGTTCTGAGCAAGCTGACTGTTCTGGCTATATAAGAAACACAGTAGAGTAGAAGAATGCTGCTTTCTCAAAAGCAGAGTGTGTTTCTTGTAAGGCAAGCTAGAGTTGATTTCCCTTTCATAAATGGAGTTGAATCACTTGCAGTTTCTGGTCCTAGCAGCAAAAGTTGTTTTCTGGTAAGGAGATTCACTATTGTGCTCAATTGGCCTTACACAGTGCAAATAGCACTCACGTCTTATCCCAGTAAATGCAGTGTATTGGACGCAAGAGAAGCTACTGTTCTTGTCAGTTTCCTAAGCAGAGTTGAATTAGATATGGCCCTTGTGTGTAGGAAGCACAGTTCTTTAGTTCTGAGCAAGCTGACTGTTCTGGCTATATAGGAAACACAGTAGAGTAGAAGAGTGCTGCTTTCTCAAAAGCAGAGTGTGTTTCTTGTAAGGCAAGCTAGAGTTGAATTCCCTTTCATAAACGGAGTTGAATCACATGCAGTTTCTGGTCCTAGTAGCAAGAGTTGTTTTCTGGTAAGGAGATTCACTATTGTCCTCATTTTCCATACACAGTGCAAATAGCACTCGCTTCTGTTCTCAGCAAGTGCAGTGTATTGGACGCAAGAGAAACTACTGTTTTTGTCAGTTTCCTAAGGAGAGTTGTAGTAGATATGGAGCTTTTGTGTAGGAAGCACAGTTCTTTGGTTCTGAGCAAGCTGACTGTTCTGGCTCTATAGGAAGCACAGTAGAGTAGTAGAGTGCTGCTTTCTCAAAAGCAGAGTGTGTTTCTTTTAAGGCAAGCTAGAGTTGAATTCCACGGAGTTGAATCACATGCAGTTTCTGGTCCTAGTAGCAAGAGTTGTTTTCTGGTAAGGAGATTCACTATTGTGCTCATTTGACCATACACACTGCAAATAGCACTCGCTTCTGTTCTCAGCAAGTGCAGTGTATTGGACGCAAGAGAAACTACTGTTCTTGTCAGTTTCCTAAGCAGAGTTAAATTAGATATGGCCCTTGTGTGTAGGAAGCACAGTTCTTTAGTTCTGAGCAAGCTGACTGTTCTGGCTATATAGGAACCACAGTAGAGTAGAAGAGTGCTGCTTTCTCAAAAGCAGAGTGTGTTTCTTGTAAGGCGAGCCAGAGTTAAATTACCTTTCATAAACGGAGTTGAATCACATGCAATTTCTGGTCCTAGCAGCAAGAGTTGTTTTCTGGTAAGGAGATTCACTATTGTGCTCAATTGGCCTTACACAGTGCAAATAGCCCTCGGGTCTTATCCCAGCAAATGCAGTGTATTGGACGCAAGAGAAACTACTGTTCTTGTCAGTTTCCTAAGCAGAGTTGAATTAGATATGGCCCTTGTGTGTAGGAAGCACAGTTCTTTAGTTCTGAGCAAGCTGACTGTTCTAGCTACATAGGAACACAGTAGAGTAGAAGAGTGCTGCTTTCTCAAAAGCAGAGTGTGTTTCTTGTAAGGCAAGCTAGAGTTGAATTCCCTTTCATAAACGGAGTTGAATCACATGCAGTTTCTGGTCCTAGCACCAAGAGTTGTTTTCTGGTAAGGAGAGTCACTATTGTGCTCAATTGGCCATACACAGTGCAAATAGCACTCGCTTCTGTTCTCAGCAAGGGCAGTGTATTGGACGCAAGAGAAACTACTGTTTTTGTCAGTTTCCTAAGGAGAGTTGAAGTAGATATGGAGCTTTTGTGTAGGAAGCACAGTTCTTTGGTTCTGAGCAAGCTGACTATTCTGGCTCTACAGGAAACACAGTAGAGTAGAAGAGTGCTGCTTTCTCAAAAGCAGAGTGTGTTTCTTGTAAGGCAAGCTAGAGTTCAATTCCCTTTCATAAACGGAGTTGAATCACATGCAGTTTCTGGTCCTAGCACCAAGAGTTGTTTTCTGGTAAGGAGAGTCACTATTGTGCTCATTTGGCCATACACAGTGCAAATAGCACTCGCGTCTGTACCCAGCAAGTGCATTGTATTGGACGCAAGAGAAACGACTGTTCTTGTCAGTTTCCTAAGCAGAGTTGAACTAGTTATGGCCATTGTGTGTAGGAAGAACAGTTCTTTGGTTCTGAGCAAGCTGACTGTTCTGGCTCTATAGGAAACACAGTAGAGTAGAAGAGTGCTGCTTTCTCAAAAGCAAAGTGTGTTTCTTGTAAGGCGAGCTAGAGTTGAATTCCACGGAATTGAATCACATGCAGTTTCTGGTCCTAGTAGCAAGAGTTGTTTTCTGGTAAAGAGAGTCACTATTGTGCTCATTTGGTCATACACAGTGCGAATAGCATTCGCGTCTGTACCCAGCAAGGTCATTGTATTGGACGCGAGAGAAACTACTGTTCTTGTCAGTTTCCTAAGGAGAGTTCAACTAGTTATGGCCATTGTGTGTAGGAAGCACAGTTCTTTGGTTCTGAGCAAGCTGACTGTTCTGGCTATATAGGAAACACAGTAGAGTAGAAGAGTGCTGCTTTCTCAAAAGCACAGTGTGTTTCTTGTAAGGCGAGCCAGAGTTTAATTCCCTTTCATAAACGGAGTTGAATCACATGCAATTTCTGGTCCTAGCAGCAAGAGTTGTTTTCTGGTAAGGGGATTCACTTTTGTGCTCATTTGGCCTTACACATTGCAAATAGCACTCGCTTCTGTTCTCAGCAAGTGCAGTGTATTGGACGCAAGAGAAACTACTGTTCTTGTCAGTTTCCTAAGCAGAGTTGAATTAGGTATGGCCCTTTTGTGTAGGAAGCACATTTCTTTAGTTCTGAGCAAGCTGACAGTTCTGGCTATATAGGAAACACAGTAGAGTAGAAGAGTTCTGCCTTCTCTAAAGCAGAGTGTGTTTTTTGTAAGGCGAGCTAGAGTTGATTTCCCTTTCATAAACGGAGTTGAATCACATGCAGTTTCTGGTCCTAGCAGCAAAAGTTGTTTTCTGGTAAGGAGATTCCTATTGTGATTAATTGGCCATACTCAGTGCAAATAGCACTCGCGTCTTATCCCAGCAAATGCAGTGTATTGGACGCAAGAGAAACTACTGTTCTTGTCAGTTTCCTAAGCAGAGTTGAATTAGATATGGCCCTTGTGTGTAGGAAGCACAGTTCTTTAGTTCTGAGCAAGCTGACTGTTCTAGCTACATAGGAACACAGTAGAGTAGAAGAGTGCTGCTTTCTCAAAAGCTGAGTGTGTTTCTTGTAAGGCAAGCTAGAGTTGAATTCCCTTTCATAAACGGAGTTGAATCACATGCAGTTTCTGGTCCTAGTAGCAAGAGTTGTTTACTGGTAAGGAGATTCACTATTGTGCTCATTTGGCCATACACAGTGCAAATAGCACTCGCTTCTGTTCTCAGCAAGTGCAGTGTATTGGACGCAAGAGAAACTACTGTTTTTGTCAGTTTCCTAAGGAGAGTTGAAGTAGATATGGAGCTTTTGTGTAGTAAGCACAGTTCTTTGGTTCTGAGCAAGCTGACTGTTCTGGCTCTATAGGAAACACAGTAGAGTAGAAGAGTGCTGCTTTCTCTAAAGCAGAGTGTGTTTCTTGTAAGGCGAGCTAGAGTTGATTTCCCTTTCATAAACGGAGTTAAATCACATGCAGTTTCTGGTCCTAGCAGCAAAAGTTGTTCTCTGGTAAGAAGATACACTATTGTGCTCAATTGGCCTTACACAGTGCAAATAGCACTCACGTCTTATCCCAGCAAATGCAGTGTATTGGTCGCAAGAAAAACTACTGTTCTTGTCAGTTTCCTAAGCAGAGTTGAATTAGATATGGCCCTTGTGTGTAAGAAGCACACTTCTTTAGTTCTGAGCAAGCTGACTGTTCTGGCTATATAGGAAACACAGTAGAGTAGAAGAGTGCTGCTTTCTCAAAAGCAGAGTGTGTTTCTTGTAAGGCAAGCTAGAGTTGAATTCCCTTTCATAAACGGAGTTGAATCACATGCAGTTTCTGGTCCTATCACCAAGAGTTGTTTTCTGGTAAGGAGAGTCACTATTGTGCTCATTTGGCCATACACAGTGCAAATAGCATTCGCGTCTGTACCCATCAAGGGCATTGTATTGGACGCAAGAGAAACTACTGTTCTTGTCAGTTTCCTAAGGAGAGTTGAACTAGTTATGGCCATTGTGTGTAGGAAGCACAGTTCTTTGGTTCTGAGCAAGCTGACTGTTCTGGCTATATAGGAAACACAGTAGAGTAGAAGAGTGCTGCTTTCTCAAAAGCAGAGTGTGTTTCTTGTAAGGCGAGCCAGAGTTTAATTACCTTTCATAAACGGAGTTGAATCACATGCAATTTGTGGTCCTAGCAGTAAGAGTTGTTTTCTGGTAAGGAGATTCACTATTGTGCTCAATTGTCCTTACACAGTGCAAATAGCCCTCGCGTCTTATCCCAGCAAATGCAGTGTATTGGACGCAAGAGAAACTACTGTTCTTGTCAGTTTCCTAAGCAGAGTTGAATTAGATATGGCCCTTGTGTGTAGGAAGCACAGTTCTTTAGTTCTGAGCAAGCTGACTGTTCTGGCTATATAGGAAACACAGTAGAGTAGAAGAGTGCTGCTTTCTCAAAAGCAGAGTGTGTTTCTTGTAAGGCAAGCTAGAGTTGAATTCCCTTTCATAAACGGAGTTGAATCACATGCAGTTTCTGGTTCTAGCACCAAGAGTTGTTTTCTGGTAAGGAGAGTCACTATTGTGCTCAATTGGCCATACACAGTGCAAATAGCACTCGCTTCTGTTCTCAGCAAGTGCAGTGTATTGGACGCAAGAGAAACTACTGTTTTTGTCAGTTTCCTAAGGAGAGTTGAAGTAGATATGGAGCTTTTGTGTAGGAAGCACAGTTCTTTAGTTCTGAGCAAGCTGACTGTTCTGGCTATATAGGAATCACAGTAGAGTAGTAGAGTGCTGCTTTCTCAAAAGCAGAGTGTGTTTATGTAAGGCGAGCCAGAGTTGAATTCCCTTTCATAAACGGAGTTGAATCACATGCAGTTTCTGGTCCTAGAACCAAGAGTTGTTTTCTGGTAAGGAGAGTCACTATTGTGCTCAATTGGCCATACACAGTGCAAATAGCACTCGCTTCTGTTCTCAACAAGTGCAGTGTATTGGACGCAAGAGAAACTACTTTTTTTGTCAGTTTCCTAAGGAGAGTTGAAGTAGATATGGAGTTTTGTGTAGGAAGCACAGTTCTTTGGTTCTGAGCAAGCTGACTGTTCTGGCTCTATAGGAAACACAGTAGAGTAGTAGAGTGCTGCTTTCTCAAAAGCAGAGTGTGTTTCTTGTAAGGCAAGCTTGAGTTGAATTCCCTTTTATAAACGGAGTTGAATCACATGCAGTTTCTGGTCCTAGCAGCAAAAGTTGTTTTCTGGTAAGGAGATTCACTATTGTGATCAATTGTCCATACACAGTGCAAATAGCACTCGCGTCTGTACCCAGCAAGTGCATTGTATTGGACGCAAGAGAAACTACTGTTCTTGTCAGTTTCCTCAGCAGAGTTGAACTAGTTATGGCCATTGTGTGTAGGAAGCACAGTTCTTTGGTTCTGAGCAAGCTGACTGTTCTGGCTCTTTAGGAAACACAGTAGAGTAGAAGAGTGCTGCTTTCTCAAAAGCAGAGTGTGTTTCTTGTAAGGTGAGCCAGAGTTTAATTCCCTTTCATAAACGGAGTTGAATCACATGCAATTTCTAGTCCTGGCAGCAAGAGTTGTTTTCTGGTAAGGAGAGTCACTATTGTGCTCAATTGGCCATACACATTGCAAATAGCACTCGCGTCTGTTCCCAGCAAATGCAGTGTATTGGACGCAAGAGAAACTACTGTTCTTGTCAGTTTCCTAAGCAGAGTTGAACTAGTTATGGATTTTGTGTGTAGGAAGCACAGTTCTTTAGTTCTGAGCAAGCTGAGAGTTCTGGCTATGTTAAACACAGTAGAGTAGAAGAGTGCTGCTTTCTCTAAAGCAGAGTGTATTTCTTGTTAGGCGAGCTAGAGTTGATTTCCCTTTCATAAACGGAGTTGAATCACTTGCAGTTTCTGGTCCTAGCAGCAAAAGTTGTTTTCTGGTAAGGAGATTCACTATTGTGCTCAATTGGCCTTACACAGTGCAAATAGCACTCGCGTCTTATCCCAGTAAATGCAGTGTATTGGACGCAAGAGAAGCTACTGTTCTTGTCAGTTTCCTAAGCAGAGTTGAATTAGATATGGCCCTTGTGTGTAGGAAGCACAGTTCTTTAGTTCTGAGCAAGCTGACTGTTCTGGCTATATAGGAAACACAGTAGAGTAGAAGAGTGCTGCTTTCTCTAAAGCAGAGTGTGTTTCTTGTAAGGCAAGCTAGAGTTGAATTCCCTTTCATAAACGGAGTTGAATCACATGCAGTTTCTGGTCCTAGCACCAAGAGTTGTTTTCTGGTAAGGAGAGTCACTATTGTGCTCAATTGGCCATACACAGTGCAAATAGCACTCGCTTCTGTTCTCAGCAAGTGCAGTGTATTGGACGCAAGAGAAACTACTGTTTTTGTCAGTTTCCTAAGGAGAGTTGAAGTAGATATGGAGCTTTTGTGTAGGAAGCACAGTTCTTTGGTTCTGAGCAAGCTGACTGTTCTGGCTCTATAGGAAACACAGTAGAGTAGTAGAGTGCTGCTTTCTCAAAAGCAGAGTGTGTTTCTTGTAAGGCGAGCAAGAGTTTAATTCCCTTTCATAAACGGAGTTGAATCACATGCAGTTTCTGGTCCTAGCAGCAAGAGTTGTTTTCTGGTAAGGAGATTCACTATTGTGCTCATTTGGCCATACACAGTGCAAATAGCACTCACGTCTGTTCCCACCAAATGCAGTGTATTGGACGCAAGAGAAACTTCTATTCTTGTCAGTTTCCTAAGCAGAGTTGAATGAGATATTGCCCTTGTGTGTAGGAAGCACAGTTCTTTAGTTCTGAGCAAGCTGACAGTTCTGGCTATATAGGAAACACAGTAGAGTAGAAGAGTGCTGCTTTCTCTAAAGCAGAGTGTGTTTCTTGTAAGGCGAGCTAGAGTTGATTTCCCTTTCATAAACGGAGTTGAATCACATGCAGTTTCTGGTCCTAGCAGCAAGAGTTGTTTTCTGGTAAGGAGATTCACTATTGTGCTCATTTGGCCATACACAGTGCAAATAGCCCTCACGTCTGTTCCCAGCAAATGCAGTGTATTGGACGCAAGAGAAACTACTGTTTTTGTCAGTTTCCTAAGGAGAGTTGAAGTAGATATGGAGCTTTTGTGTAGGAAGCACAGTTCTTTGGTTCTGAGCAAGCTGACTGTTCTGGCTCTATAGGAAACACAGTAGAGTAGTAGAGTGCTGCTTTCTCAAAAGCAGAGTGTGTTTCTTTTAAGGCAAGCTAGAGTTGAATTCCACGGAGTTGAATCACATGCAGTTTCTGGTCCTAGTAGCAAGAGTTGTTTTCTGGTAAGGAGATTCACTATTGTGCTCATTTTCAATACACAGTGCAAATAGCACTCGCTTCTGTTCTCAGCAAGTGCAGTGTATTGGACGCAAGAGAAACAACTGTTCTTGTCAGTTTCCTAAGCAGAGTTGAATTAGATATGGCCCTTGTGTGTAGCAAGCACAGTTCTTTAGTTCTGAACAAGCTGACTGTTCTGGCTCTATAGGAAACACAATAGAGTAGAAGAGTTCTGCTTTCTCTAAAGCAGAGTGTGTTTCTTGTAAGGCAAGCTAGAGTTGAATTCCCTTTCATAAACGGAGTTGAATCACATGCAGTTTCTGGTTCTAGCAGCAAAAGTTGTTTTCTGGTAAGAAGATACACTATTGTGATCAATTGGCCATACACAGTGCAAATAGCACTCACGTCTGTACCCAGCAAGTGCAATGTATTGGACGCAAGAGAAACTACTGTTCTTGTCAGTTTCCTAAGCAGAGTTGAATTAGAATGGCCCTTGTGTGTAGGAAGCCCAGTTCTTTAGTTCTGAGCAAGCTGACTGTTCTGGCTATATAGGAAACACAGTAGAGTAGAAGAGTGCTGCTTTCTCAAATGCAGAGTGTGTTTCTTGTAAGGCAAGCTAGAGTTGAAAACCCTTTCATAAACGGAGTTGAATCACATGCAGTTTCTGGTCCTAGCACCAAGAGTTGTTTTCTGGTAAGGAGAGTCACTATTCTGCTCAATTGGCCATACACAGTGCAAATAGCACTCGCGTCTGTTCCCAGCAAGTGCAGTGTATTGGACGCAAGAGAAACTACTGTTTTTGTCAGTTTCCTAAGGAGAGTTGAAGTAGATATGGAGCTTTTGTGTAGGAAGCACAGTTCTTTGGTTCTGAGCAAGCTGACTGTTCTGGCTCTATAGGAAACACAGTAGAGTAGAAGAGTGCTGCTTTCTCAAAAGCAGAGTGTGTTTCTTTTAAGGCAAGCTAGAGTTGAATTCCACGGAGTTGAATCACATGCAGTTTCTGGTCCTAGTAGCAAGAGTTGTTTTCTGGTAAGGAGATTCACTATTGTGCTCATTTGGCCATACACAGTGCAAATAGCACTCGCGTCTGCTCCCAGCAAGTGCATTGTATTGGACACAAGAGAAACTACTCTTCTTGTCAGTTTCCTAAGCGGAGTGTAAGTAGTTATGGCCATTGTGTGTAGGAAGCACAGTTCTTTGCTTCTGAGCAAGCTGACTGTTCTGGCTATATAGGAAACACAGTAGAGTAGAAGAGTGCTGCTTTCTCTAAAGCAGAGTGTGTTTCTTGTAAGGCAAGCCAGAGTTGAATTCCCTTTCATAAACGGAGTTGAATCACATGCAGTTTCTGGTCCTAGCACCGAGTTGTTTTCTGTTAAGGAGAGTCACTATTGTACTCATTTGGCCATACACAGAGCAAATAGCACTCGCGTCTGTACCCAGCAAGTGCATTGTATTGGACGCAAGAGAAACTACTGTTCTTGTCAGTTTCCTAAGCAGAGTTGAACTAGTTATGGCCATTGTGTGTAGGAAGCACAGTCCTTTGGTTCTGACCAAGCTGACTGTTCTGGCTCTATAGGAAACACAGTAGAGTAGAAGAGTGCTGCTTTCTCAAAAGCAGAGTGTGTTTCTTGTAAGGCGATCCAGAGTTTAATTTCCTTTCATAAACGGAGTTGAATCACATACAATTTCTGTTCCTAGCAGCAAGAGTTGTTTTCTCGTAACTCTTGCTGCTAGGACCAGAATTAAAGAACTGTGTGTAGGAAGCACAGTTCTTTATTTCTGAGCAAGCTGACAGTTCTGGCTATATTAAACACAGTAGAGTAGAAGAGTGCTGCTTTCTCTAAAGCAGAGTGTGTTTCTTGTAAGGCGAGCTAGAGTTGATTTCCCTTTCATAAACGGAGTTGAATCACAAGCAGTTTCTGGTCCTAGCAGCAAGAGTTGTTTTCTGGTAAGGAGATTCACTATTGTGCTCATTTCTCCATACACAGTGCAAATAGCACTCACGTCTGTTCCCAACAAATGCAGTGTATTGGACGCAAGAGAAACTTCTATTCTTGTCAGTTTCCTAAGCAGAGTTGAATGAGATATTGCCCTTGTGTGTAGGAAGCACAGTTCTTTAGTTCTTAGCAAGCTGACAGTTCTGGCTATATAGGAAACACAGTAGAGTAGAAGAGTGCTGCTTTCTCTAAAGCAGAGTGTGTTTCTTGTAAGGCGAGCTAGAGTTGATTTACCTTTCATAAACGGAATTGAATCACATGCAGTTTCTGGTCCTAGCAGCAAAAGTTGTATTCTGGTAAGGAGATTCACTATTGTGCTCAATTGGCCTTACACAGTGCAAATAGCACTCGCGTCTTATCCCAGGAAATGCAGTGTATTGGACGCAAGAGAAACTACTGTTCTTGTCAGTTTCCTAAGCAGAGTTGAATTAGATATGGCCCTTGTGTGTAGGAAGCACAGTTCTTTAGTTCTGAGCAAGCTGACTGTTCTGGCTATATAAGAAACACAGTAGAGTAGAAGAATGCTGCTTTCTCAAAAGCAGAGTGTGTTTCTTGTAAGGCAAGCTAGAGTTGATTTCCCTTTCATAAATGGAGTTGAATCACTTGCAGTTTCTGGTCCTAGCAGCAAAAGTTGTTTTCTGGTAAGGAGATTCACTATTGTGCTCAATTGGCCTTACACAGTGCAAATAGCACTCACGTCTTATCCCAGTAAATGCAGTGTATTGGACGCAAGAGAAGCTACTGTTCTTGTCAGTTTCCTAAGCAGAGTTGAATTAGATATGGCCCTTGTGTGTAGGAAGCACAGTTCTTTAGTTCTGAGCAAGCTGACTGTTCTGGCTATATAGGAAACACAGTAGAGTAGAAGAGTGCTGCTTTCTCAAAAGCAGAGTGTGTTTCTTGTAAGGCAAGCTAGAGTTGAATTCCCTTTCATAAACGGAGTTGAATCACATGCAGTTTCTGGTCCTAGCACCAAGAGTTGTTTTCTGGTAAGGAGAGTCACTATTGTGCTCAATTGGCCATACACAGTGCAAATAGCACTCGCTTCTGTTCTCAGCAAGTGCAGTGTATTGGACGCAAGAGAAACTACTGTTTTTGTCAGTTTCCTAAGGAGAGTTGAAGTAGATATGGAGCTTTTGTGTAGGAAGCACAGTTCTTTAGTTCTGAGCAAGCTGACTGTTCTGGCTCTATAGGAATCACAGTAGAGTAGTAGAGTGCTGCTTTCTCAAAAGCAGAGTGTGTTTCTTGTAAGGCGAGTCAGAGTTGAATTCCCTTTCATAAACGGAGTTGAATCACATGCAGTTTCTGGTCCTAGAACCAAGAGTTGTTTTCTGGTAAGGAGAGTCACTATTGTGCTCAATTGGCCATACACAGTGCAAATAGCACTCGCTTCTGTTCTCAGCAAGTGCAGTGTATTGGACGCAAGAGAAACTACTTTTTTTGTCAGTTTCCTAAGGAGAGTTGAAGTAGATATGGAGTTTTGAGTAGGAAGCACAGTTCTTTGGTTCTGAGCAAGCTGACTGTTCTGGCTCTATAGGAAACACAGTAGAGTAGTAGAGTGCTGCTTTCTCAAAAGCAGAGTGTGTTTCTTTTAAGGCAAGCTAGAGTTGAATTCCACGGAGTTGAATCACATGCAGTTTCTGGTCCTAGTAGCAAGAGTTGTTTTCTGGTAAGGAGATTCACTATTGTCCTCATTTTCCATACACAGTGCAAATAGCACTCGCTTCTGTTCTCAGCAAGTGCAGTGTATTGGACGCAAGAGAAACTACTGTTTTTGTCAGTTTCCTAAGGAGAGTTGTAGTAGATATGGAGCTTTTGTGTAGGAAGCACAGTTCTTTGGTTCTGAGCAAGCTGACTGTTCTGGCTCTATAGGAAGCACAGTAGAGTAGTAGAGTGCTGCTTTCTCAAAAGCAGAGTGTGTTTCTTTTAAGGCAAGCTAGAGTTGAATTCCACGGAGTTGAATCACATGCAGTTTCTGGTCCTAGTAGCAAGAGTTGTTTTCTGGTAAGGAGATTCACTATTGTGCTCATTTGACCATACACACTGCAAATAGCACTCGCTTCTGTTCTCAGCAAGTGCAGTGTATTGGACGCAAGAGAAACTACTGTTCTTGTCAGTTTCCTAAGCAGAGTTAAATTAGATATGGCCCTTGTGTGTAGGAAGCACAGTTCTTTAGTTCTGAGCAAGCTGACTGTTCTGGCTATATAGGAACCACAGTAGAGTAGAAGAGTGCTGCTTTCTCTAAAGCAGAGTGTGTTTCTTGTAAGGCAAGCTAGAGTTGAATTCCCTTTCATAAACGGAGTTGAATCACATGCAGTTTCTGGTCCTAGCAGCAAGAGTTGTTTTCTGGTAAGGAGAGTCACTATTGTGCTCAATTGGCCATACACAGTGCAAATAGCACTCGCTTCTGTTATCAGCAATTGCAGTGTATTGGACGCAAGAGAAACTACTGTTTTTGTCATTTTCCTAAGGAGAGTTGAAGTAGATATGGAGCTTTTGTGTAGGAAGCACAGTTCTTTAGTTCTGAGCAAGCTGACTGTTCTGGCTCTATAGGAAACACAGTAGAGTAGTAGAGTGCTGCTTTCTCAAAAGCAGAGTGTGTGTCTTGTAAGGCGAGCAAGAGTTTAATTCCCTTTCATAAATGGAGTTGAATCACATGCAGTTTCTGGTCCTAGCAGCAAGAGTTGTTTTCTGGAAAGGAGATTCACTATTGTGCTCATTTGGCCATACACAGTGCAAATAGCACTCACGTCTGTTCCCAGCAAATGCAGTGTATTGGACGCAAGAGAAACTTCTATTCTTGTCAGTTTCCTAAGCAGAGTTGAATGAGATATTGCCCTTGTGTGTAGGAAGCACAGTTCTTTAGTTCTGAGCAAGCTGACAGTTCTGGCTATAGAGGAAACACTGTAGAGTAGAAGAGTGCTGCTTTCTCTAAAGCAGAGTGTGTTTCTTGTAAGGCGAGCTAGAGTTGATTTCCCTTTCATAAACGGAGTTGAATCACATGCAGTTTCTGGTCCTAGCAGCAAAAGTTGTTTTCTGGTAAGGAGATTCACTATTGTGCTCAATTGGCCTTACACAGTGCAAATAGCACTCGCGTCTTATCCCAGCAAATGCAGTGTATTGGACGCAAGAGAAACTACTGTTCTTGTCAGTTTCCTAAGCAGAGTTGAATTAGATATGGCCCTTGTGTGTAGGAAGCACAGTTCTTTAGTTCTGAGCATGCTGACTGTTCTGGCTATATAGGAAACACCGTAGAGTAGAAGAGTGCTGCTTTCTCAAAAGCAGAGTGTGTTTCTTGTAAGGCAAGCTAGAGTTGAATTCCCTTTCATAAACGGAGTTGAATCACATGCAGTTTCTGGTCCTAGCACCAAGAGTTGTTTTCTGGTAAGGAGAGTCACTATTGTGCTCAATTGGCCATACACAGTGCAAATAGCACTCGCTTCTGTTCTCAGCAAGTGCAGTGTATTGGACGCAAGAGAAACTACTGTTTTTGTCAGTTTCCTAAGGAGAGTTGAAGTAGATATGGAGCTTTTGTGTAGGAAGCACAGTTCTTTGGTTCTGAGCAAGCTGACTGTTCTGGCTCTATAGGAAACACAGTAGAGTAGTAGAGTGCTGCTTTCTCAAAAGCAGAGTGTGTTTCTTTTAAGGCAAGCTAGAGTTGAATTCCACGGAGTTGAATCACATGCAGTTTCTGGTCCTAGTAGCAAGAGTTGTTTTCTGGTAAGGAGATTCACTATTGTGCTCATTTTCAATACACAGTGCAAATAGCACTCGCTTCTGTTCTCAGCAAGTGCAGTGTATTGGACGCAAGAGAAACTACTGTTCTTGTCAGTTTCCTAAGCAGAGTTGAATTAGATATGGCCCTTGTGTGTAGCAAGCACAGTTCTTTAGTTCTGAACAAGCTGACTGTTCTGGCTCTATAGGAAACACAATAGAGTAGAAGAGTGCTGCTTTCTCTAAAGCAGAGTGTGTTTCTTGTAAGGCAAGCTAGAGTTGAATTCCCGTTCATAAACGGAGTTGAATCACATGCAGTTTCTGGTCCTAGCAGCAAGAGTTGTTTTCTGGTAAGGAGAGTCACTATTCTGCTCAATTGTCCATACAAAGTGCAAATAGCACTCGCGTCTGTTCCCAGCAAGTGCAGTGTATTGGACGCAAGAGAAACTACTGTTCTTGTCAGTTTCCTAAGCAGAGTTGAACTAGTTATGGCCATTGTGTGTAGGAAGCACAGTTCTTTAGTACTGAGCAAGCTGACAGTTCTGGCTATATAGGAAACACAGTAGAGTAGAAGAGTGCTGCTTTCTCTAAAGCAGAGTGTATTTCTTGTAAGGCGAGCTAGAGTTGATTTCCCTTTAATAAACGGAGTTGAATCACATGCAGTTTCTGGTCCTAGCAGCAAAAGTTGTTTTCTGGTAAGGAGATTCACTATTGTGATCAATTGGCCATACACAGTGCAAATAGCACTCGCGTCTGTACCCAGCAAGTGCATTGTATTGAACGCAAGAGAAACTACTGTTCTTGTCAGTTTCCTAAGCAGAGTTGAACTAGTTATGGCCATTGTGTGTAGGAAGCACAGTTCTTTGGTTCTGAGCAAGCTGACTGTTCTGGCTCTATAGGAAACACAGTAGAGTAGAAGAGTGCTGCTTTCTCAAAAGCAGAGTGTGTTTCTTGTAAGGCGATCCAGAGTTTAATTTCCTTTCATAAACGGAGTTGAATCACATACAATTTCTGTTCCTAGCAGCAAGAGTTGTTTTCTGGTAACTCTTGCTGCTAGGACCAGAACTAAAGAACTGTGTGTAGGAAGCACAGTTCTTTAGTTCTGAGCAAGCTGACAGTTCTGGCTATATTAAACACAGTAGAGTAGAAGAGTGGTGCTTTCTCTAAAGCAGAGTGTGTTTCTTGTAAGGCGAGCTAGAGTTGATTTCCCTTTCATAAACGGAGTTGAATCACAAGCAGTTTCTGGTCCTAGCAGCAAGAGTTGTTTTCTGGTAAGGAGATTCACTATTGTGCTCAATTGGCCTTACACAGTGCAAATAGCACTCGCGTCTTATCCCAGTAAATGCAGTGTATTGGACGCAAGAGAAGCTACTGTTCTTGTCAGTTTCCTAAGCAGAGTTGAATTAGATATGGCCCTTGTGTGTAGGAAGCACAGTTCTTTAGTTCTGAGCAAGCTGACTGTTCTGGCTATATAGGAAACACAGTAGAGTAGAAGAGTGCTGCTTTCTCTAAAGCAGAGTGTGTTTCTTGTAAGGCAAGCCAGAGTTGAATTCCCTTTCATAAACGGAGTTGAATCACATGCAGTTTCTGGTCCTAGCACCGAGTTGTTTTCTGTTAAGGAGAGTCACTATTGTACTCATTTGGCCATACACAGTGCAAATAGCACTCGCGTCTGTACCCAGCAAGTGCATTGTATTGGACGCAAGAGAAACTACTGTTCTTGTCAGTTTCCTAAGCAGAGTTGAACTAGTTATGGCCATTGTGTGTAGGAAGCACAGTTCTTTAGTACTGAGCAAGCTGACAGTTCTGGCTATATAGGAAACACAGTAGAGTAGAAGAGTGCTGCTTTCTCTAAAGCAGAGTGTATTTCTTGTAAGGCGAGCTAGAGTTGATTTCCCTTTAATAAACGGAGTTGAATCACATGCAGTTTCTGGTCCTAGCAGCAAAAGTTGTTTTCTGGTAAGGAGATTCACTATTGTGATCAATTGGCTATACACAGTGCAAATAGCACTCGCATCTGTACCCAGCAAGTGCATTGTATTGAACGCAAGAGAAACTACTGTTCTTGTCAGTTTCCTAAGCAGAGTTGAACTAGTTATGGCCATTGTGTGTAGGAAGCACAGTTCTATGGTTCTGAGCAAGCTGACTGTTCTGGCTCTATAGGAAACACAGTAGAGTAGAAGAGTGCTGCTTTCTCAAAAGCAGAGTGTGTTTCTTGTAAGGCGATCCAGAGTTTAATTTCCTTTCATAAACGGAGTTGAATCACATACAATTTCTGTTCCTAGCAGCAAGAGTTGTTTTCTGGTAACTCTTGCTGCTAGGACCAGAACTAAAGAACTGTGTGTAGGAAGCACAGTTCTTTAGTTCTGAGCAAGCTGACAGTTCTGGCTATATTAAACACAGTAGAGTAGAAGAGTGCTGCTTTCTCTAAAGCAGAGTGTGTTTCTTGTAAGGCGAGCTAGAGTTGATTTCCCTTTCATAAACGGAGTTGAATCACAAGCAGTTTCTGGTCCTAGCAGCAAGAGTTGTTTTCTGGTAAGGAGATTCACTATTGTGCTCATTTCTCCATACACAGTGCAAATAGCACTCACGTCTGTTCCCAACAAATGCAGTGTATTTGACGCAAGAGAAACTTCTATTCTTGTCAGTTTCCTAAGCAGAGTTGAATGAGATATTGCCCTTGTGTGTAGGAAGCACAGTTCTTTAGTTCTTAGCAAGCTGACAGTTCTGGCTATATAGGAAACACAGTAGAGTAGAAGAGTGCTGCTTTCTCTAAAGCAGAGTGTGTTTCTTGTAAGGCGAGCTAGAGTTGATTTACCTTTCATAAACGGAATTGAATCACATGCAGTTTCTGGTCCTAGTAGCAAAAGTTGTTTTCTGGTAAGGAGATTCACTATTGTGCTCAATTGGCCTTACACAGTGCAAATAGCACTCGCGTCTTATCCCAGGAAATGCAGTGTATTGGACGCAAGAGAAACTACTGTTCTTGTCAGTTTCCTAAGCAGAGTTGAATTAGATATGGCCCTTGTGTGTAGGAAGCACAGTTCTTTAGTTCTGAGCAAGCTGACTGTTCTGGCTATATAAGAAACACAGTAGAGTAGAAGAATGCTGCTTTCTCAAAAGCAGAGTGTGTTTCTTGTAAGGCAAGCTAGAGTTGATTTCCCTTTCATAAATGGAGTTGAATCACTTGCAGTTTCTGGTCCTAGCAGCAAAAGTTGTTTTCTGGTAAGGAGATTCACTATTGTGCTCAATTGGCCTTACACAGTGCAAATAGCACTCACGTCTTATCCCAGTAAATGCAGTGTATTGGACGCAAGAGAAGCTACTGTTCTTGTCAGTTTCCTAAGCAGAGTTGAATTAGATATGGCCCTTGTGTGTAGGAAGCACAGTTCTTTAGTTCTGAGCAAGCTGACTGTTCTGGCTATATAGGAAACACAGTAGAGTAGAAGAGTGCTGCTTTCTCAAAAGCAGAGTGTGTTTCTTGTAAGGCAAGCTAGAGTTGAATTCCCTTTCATAAACGGAGTTGAATCACATGCAGTTTCTGGTCCTAGCACCAAGAGTTGTTTTCTGGTAAGGAGAGTCACTATTGTGCTCAATTGGCCATACACAGTGCAAATAGCACTCGCTTCTGTTCTCAGCAAGTGCAGTGTATTGGACGGAAGAAAAACTACTGTTTTTGTCAGTTTCCTAAGGAGAGTTGAAGTAGATATGGAGCTTTTGTGTAGGAAGCACAGTTCTTTAGTTCTGAGCAAGCTGACTGTTCTGGCTCTATAGGAAACACAGTAGAGTAGTAGAGTGCTGCTTTCTCAAAAGCAGAGTGTGTTTCTTGTAAGGCGAGCCAGAGTTTAATTCCCTTTCATAAACGGAGTTGAATCACATGCAGTTTCTGGTCCTAGAACCAAGAGTTGTTTTCTGGTAAGGAGAGTCACTATTGTGCTCAATTGGCCATACACAGTGCAAATAGCACTCGCTTCTGTTCTCAGCAAGTGCAGTGTATTGGACGCAAGAGAAACTACTTTTTTTGTCAGTTTCCTAAGGAGAGTTGAAGTAGATATGGAGTTTTGTGTAGGAAGTACAGTTCTTTGGTTCTGAGCAAGCTGACTGTTCTGGCTCTATAGGAAACACAGTAGAGTAGTAGAGTGCTGCTTTCTCAAAAGCAGAGTGTGTTTCTTTTAAGGCAAGCTAGAGTTGAATTCCACGGAGTTGAATCACATGCAGTTTCTGGTCCTAGTAGCAAGAGTTGTTTTCTGGTAAGGAGATTCACTATTGTCCTCATTTTCCATACACAGTGCAAATAGCACTCGCTTCTGTTCTCAGCAAGTGCAGTGTATTGGACGCAAGAGAAACTACTGTTCTTGTCAGTTTCCTAAGCAGAGTTGAATTAGATATGGCCCTTGTGTGTAGGAAGCACAGTTCTTTAGTTCTGAGCAAGCTGACTGTTCTGGCTATATAGGAACCACAGTAGAGTAGAAGAGTGCTGCTTTCTCTAAAGCAGAGTGTGTTTCTTGTAAGGGAAGCTAGAGTTGAATTCCCTTTTATAAACGGAGTTGAATCACATGCAGTTTCTGGTCCTAGCAGCAAAAGTTGTTTTCTGGTAAGGAGATTCACTATTGTGATCAATTGTCCATACAAAGTGCAAATAGCACTCGCGTCTGTACCCAGCAAGTGCATTGTATTGGACGCAAGAGAAACTACTGTTCTTGTCAGTTTCCTCAGCAGAGTTGAACTAGTTATGGCCATTGTGTGTAGGAAGCACAGTTCTTTGGTTCTGAGCAAGCTGACTGTTCTGGCTCTTTAGGAAACACAGTAGAGTAGAAGAGTGCTGCTTTCTCAAAAGCAGAGTGTGTTTCTTGTAAGGCGAGCCAGAGTTTAATTCCCTTTCATAAACGGAGTTGAATCACATGCAATTTCTGGTCCTGGCAGCAAGAGTTGTTTTCTGGTAAGGAGAGTCACTATTGTGCTCAATTGGCCATACACACTGCAAATAGCACTCGCGTCTGTTCCCAGCAAATGCAGTGTATTGGACGCAAGAGAAACTACTGTTCTTGTCAGTTTCCTAAGCAGAGTTGAACTAGTTATGGATTTTGTGTGTAGGAAGCACAGTTCTTTAGTTCTGAGCAAGCTGAGAGTTCTGGCTATGTTAAACACAGTAGAGTAGAAGAGTGCTGCTTTCTCTAAAGCAGAGTGTATTTCTTGTTAGGCGAACTAGAATTGATTTCGCTTTCATAAACGGAGTTGAATCACTTGCAGTTTCTGGTCCTAGCAGCAAAATTTGTTTTCTGGTAAGGAGATTCACTATTGTGCTCAATTGGCCTTACACAGTGCAAATAGCACTCGCGTCTTATCCCAGTAAATGCAGTGTATTGGACGCAAGAGAAGCTACTGTTCTTGTCAGTTTCCTAAGCAGAGTTGAATTAGATATGGCCCTTGTGTGTAGGAAGCACAGTTCTTTAGTTCTGAGCAAGCTGACTGTTTTTTTTATATAGGAAACACAGTAGAGTAGAAGAGTGCTGCTTTCTCAAAAGCAGAGTGTGTTTCTTGTAAGGCAAGCTAGAGTTGAATTCCCTTTCATAAACGGAGTTGAATCACATGCAGTTTCTGGTCCTAGCACCAAGAGTTGTTTTCTGGTAAGGAGAGTCACTATTGTGCTCAATTGGCCATACACAGTGCAAATAGCACTCGCTTCTGTTCTCAGCAAGTGCAGTGTATTGGACGCAAGAGAAACTACTGTTTTTGTCAGTTTCCTAAGGAGAGTTGAAGTAGATATGGAGCTTTTGTGTAGGAAGCACAGTTCTTTAGTTCTGAGCAAGCTGACTGTTCTGGCTCTATAGGAATCACAGTAGAGTAGTAGAGTGCTGCTTTCTCAAAAGCAGAGTGTGTTTCTTGTAAGGCAAGCTAGAGTTGAATTCCACGGAGTTGAATCACATGCAGTTTCTGGTCCTAGTAGCAAGAGTTGTTTTCTGGTAAGGAGATTCACTATTGTCCTCATTTTCCATACACAGTGCAAATAGCACTTGCTTCTGTTCTCAGCAAGTGCAGTGTATTGGACGCAAGAGAAACTACTGTTCTTGTCAGTTTCCTAAGCAGAGTTGAATTAGATATGGCCCTTGTGTGTAGGAAGCACAGTTCTTTAGTTCTGAGCAAGCTGACTGTTCTGGCTATATAGGAAACACAGTAGAGTAGAAGAGTGCTGCTTTCTCAAAAGCAGAGTGTGTTTCTTGTAAGGCAAGCTAGAGTTGAATTCCCTTTCATAAACGGAGTTGAATCACATGCAGTTTCTGGTCCTAGCACCAAGAGTTGTTTTCTGGTAAGGAGAGTCACTATTATGCTCAATTGGACATACACAGTGCAAATAGCACTCGCTTCTGTTCTCAGCAAGTGCAGTGTATTGGACGCAAGAGAAACTACTGTTTTTGTCAGTTTCCTAAGGAGAGTTGAAGTAGATATGGAGCTTTTGTGTAGGAAGCACAGTTCTTTGGTTATGAGCAAGCTGACAGTTCTGGCTCTATAGGAAACACAGTAGAGTAGTAGAGTGCTGCTTTCTCAAAAGCAGAGTGTGTTTCTTGTAAGGCGAGCAAGAGTTTAATTCCCTTTCATAAACGGAGTTGAATCACATGCAGTTTCTGGTCCTAGCAGCAAGAGTTGTTTTCTGGTAAGGAGATTCACTATTGTGCTCATTTGGCCATACACAGGGCAAATAGCACTCACGTCTGTTCCCACCAAATGCAGTGTATTGGACGCAAGAGAAACTTCTATTCTTGTCAGTTTCCTAAGCAGAGTTGAATGAGATATTGCCCTTGTGTGTAGGAAGCACAGTTCTTTAGTTCTGAGCAAGCTGACAGTTCTGGCTATATAGGAAACACAGTAGAGTAGAAGAGTGCTGCTTTCTCTAAAGCAGAGTGTGTTTCTTGTAAGGCGAGCTAGAGTTGATTTCCCTTTCATAAACGGAGTTGAATCACATGCAGTTTCTGGTCCGAGCAGCAAGAGTTGTTTTCTGGTAAGGAGATTCACTATTGTGCTCATTTGGCCATACACAGTGCAAATAGCACTCACGTCTGTTCCCAGCAAATGCAGTGTATTGGAAGCAAGAGAAACTACTGTTTTTGTCAGTTTCCTAAGGAGAGTTGTAGTAGATATGGAGCTTTTGTGTAGGAAGCACAGTTCTTTGGTTCTGAGCAAGCTGACTGTTCTGGCTCTATAGGAAACACAGTAGAGTAGTAGAGTGCTGCTTTCTCAAAAGCAGAGTGTGTTTCTTTTAAGGCAAGCTAGAGTTGAATTCCACAGAGTTGAATCACATGCAGTTTCTGGTCCTAGTAGCAAGAGTTGTTTTCTGGTAAGGAGATTCACTATTGTGCTCATTTGGCCATACACACTGCAAATAGCACTCGCTTCTGTTCTCAGCAAGTGCAGTGTATTGGACGCAAGAGAAACTACTGTTCTTGTCAGTTTCCTAAGCAGAGTTAAATTAGATATGGCCCTTGTGTGTAGGAAGCACAGTTCTTTAGTTCTGAGCAAGCTGACTGTTCTGGCTATATAGGAACCACAGTAGAGTAGAAGAGTGCTGCTTTCTCTAAAGCAGAGTGTGTTTCTTGTAAGGCAAGCTAGAGTTGAATTCCCTTTCATAAACGGAGTTGAATCACATGCAGTTTCTGGTCCTAGCAGCAAGAGTTGTTTTCTGGTAAGGAGAGTCACTATTGTGCTCAATTGGCCATACACAGTGCAAATAGCACTCGCTTCTGTTCTCAGCAAGTGCAGTGTATTGGACGCAAGAGAAACTACTGTTTTTGTCAGTTTTCTAAGGAGAGTTGAAGTAGATATGGAGCTTTTGTGTAGGAAGCACAGTTCTTTAGTTCTGAGCAAGCTGACTGTTCTGGCTCTATAGGAAACACAGTAGAGTAGTAGAGTGCTGCTTTCTCAAAAGCAGAGTGTGTGTCTTGTAAGGCGAGCAAGAGTTTAATTCCCTTTCATAAATGGAGTTGAATCACATGCAGTTTCTGGTCCTAGCAGCAAGAGTTGTTTTCTGGAAAGGAGATTCACTATTGTGCTCATTTGGCCATACACAGTGCAAATAGCACTCACGTCTGTTCCCAGCAAATGCAGTGTATTGGACGCAAGAGAAACTTCTATTCTTGTCAGTTTCCTAAGCAGAGTTGAATGAGATATTGCCCTTGTGTGTAGGAAGCACAGTTCTTTAGTTCTGAGCAAGCTGACAGTTCTGGCTATAGAGGAAACACTGTAGAGTAGAAGAGTGCTGCTTTCTCTAAAGCAGAGTGTGTTTCTTGTAAGGCGAGCTAGAGTTGATTTCCCTTTCATAAACGGAGTTGAATCACATGCAGTTTCTGGTCCTAGCAGCAAATTTGTTTTCTGGTAAGGAGATTCACTATTGTGCTCAATTGGCCTTACACAGTGCAAATAGCACTCGCGTCTTATCCCAGCAAATGCAGGGTATTGGACGCAAGAGAAACTACTGTTCTTGTCAGTTTCCTAAGCAGAGTTGAATTAGATATGGCCCTTGTGTGTAGGAAGCACAGTTCTTTAGTTCTGAGCATGCTGACTGTTCTGGCTATATAGGAAACACCGTAGAGTAGAAGAGTGCTGCTTTCTCAAAAGCAGAGTGTGTTTCTTGTAAGGCAAGCTAGAGTTGAATTCCCTTTCATAAACGGAGTTGAATCACATGCAGTTTCTGGTCCTAGCACCAAGAGTTGTTTTCTGGTAAGGAGAGTCACTATTGTGCTCAATTGGCCATACACAGTGCAAATAGCACTCGCTTCTGTTCTCAGCAAGTGCAGTGTATTGGACGCAAGAGAAACTACTGTTTTTGTCAGTTTCCTAAGGAGAGTTGAAGTAGATATGGAGCTTTTGTGTAGGAAGCACAGTTCTTTGGTTCTGAGCAAGCTGACTGTTCTGGCTCTATAGGAAACACAGTAGAGTAGTAGAGTGCTGCTTTCTCAAAAGCAGAGTGTGTTTCTTTTAAGGCAAGCTAGAGTTGAATTCCACGGAGTTGAATCACATGCAGTTTCTGGTCCTAGTAGCAAGAGTTGTTTTCTGGTAAGGAGATTCACTATTGTGCTCATTTTCAATACACAGTGCAAATAGCACTCGCTTCTGTTCTCAGCAAGTGCAGTGTATTGGACGCAAGAGAAACTACTGTTCTTGTCAGTTTCCTAAGCAGAGTTGAATTAGATATGGCCCTTGTGTGTAGCAAGCACAGTTCTTTAGTTCTGAACAAGCTGACTGTTCTGGCTCTATAGGAAACACAATAGAGTAGAAGAGTGCTGCTTTCTCTAAAGCAGAGTGTGTTTCTTGTAAGGCAAGCTAGAGTTGAATTCCCTTTCATAAACGGAGTTGAATCACATGCAGTTTCTGGTCCTAGCAGCAAAAGTTGTTTTCTGGTAAGGCGATACACTATTGTGATCAATTGGCCATACACAGTGCAAATAGCACTCGCGTCTGTACCCAGCAAGTGCAATGTATTGGACGCAAGAGAAACTACTGTTCTTGTCAGTTTCCTAAGCAGAGTTGAATTAGAATGGCCCTTGTGTGTAGGAAGCCCAGTTCTTTAGTTCTGAGCAAGCTGACTGTTCTGGCTATATAGGAAACACAGTAGAGTAGAAGAGTGCTGCTTTCTCAAATGCAGAGTGTGTTTCTTGTAAGGCAAGCTAGAGTTGAAAACCCTTTCATAAACGGAGTTGAATCACATGCAGTTTCTGGTCCTAGCACCAAGAGTTGTTTTCTGGTAAGGAGAGTCACTATTCTGCTCAATTGGCCATTCACAGTGCAAATAGCACTCGCGTCTGTTCCCAGCAAGTGCAGTGTATTGGACGCAAGAGAAACTACTGTTTTTGTCAGTTTCCTAAGGAGAGTTGAAGTAGATATGGAGCTTTTGTGTAGGAAGCACAGTTCTTTGGTTCTGAGCAAGCTGACTGTTCTGGCTCTATAGGAAACACAGTAGAGTAGAAGAGTGCTGCTTTCTCAAAAGCAGAGTGTGTTTCTTTTAAGGCAAGCTAGAGTTGAATTCCACGGAGTTGAATCACATGCAGTTTCTGGTCCTAGTAGCAAGAGTTGTTTTCTGGTAAGGAGATTCACTATTGTGCTCATTTGGCCATACACAGTGCAAATAGCACTCGCGTCTGCTCCCAGCAAGTGCATTGTATTGGACACAAGAGAAACTACTCTTCTTGTCAGTTTCTTAAGCGGAGTGTAAGTAGTTATGGCCATTGTGTCTAGGAAGCACAGTTCTTTGGTTCTGAGCAAGCTGACTGTTCTGGCTATATAGGAAACACAGTAGAGGAGAAGAGTGCTGCTTTCTCTAAAGCAGAGTGTGTTTCTTGTAAGGCAAGCCAGAGTTGAATTCCCTTTCATAAACGGAGTTGAATCACATGCAGTTTCTGGTCCTAGCACCGAGTTGTTTTCTGTTAAGGAGAGTCACTATTGTACTCATTTGGCCATACACAGTGCAAATAGCACTCGCGTCTGTACCCAGCAAGTGCATTGTATTGGACGCAAGAGAAACTACTGTTCTTGTCAGTTTCCTAAGCAGAGTTGAACTAGTTATGGCCATTGTGTGTAGGAAGCACAGTTCTTTAGTACTGAGCAAGCTGACAGTTCTGGCTATATAGGAAACACAGTAGAGTAGAAGAGTGCTGCTTTCTCTAAAGCAGAGTGTATTTCTTGTAAGGCGAGCTAGAGTTGATTTCCCTTTCATAAACGGAGTTGAATCACATGCAGTTTCTGGTCCTAGCAGCAAAAGTTGTTTTCTGGTAAGGAGATTCACTATTGTGATCAATTGGCCATACACAGTGCAAATAGCACTCGCGTCTGTACCCAGCAAGTGCATTGTATTGAACGCAAGAGAAACTACTGTTCTTGTCAGTTTCCTAAGCAGAGTTGAACTAGTTATGGCCATTGTGTGTAGGAAGCACAGTTCTTTGGTTCTGAGCAAGCTGACTGTTCTGGCTCTATAGCAAACACAGTAGAGTAGAAGAGTGCTGCTTTCTCAAAAGCAGAGTGTGTTTCTTGTAAGGCGATCCAGAGTTTAATTTCCTTTCATAAACTGAGTTGAATCACATACAATTTCTGTTCCTAGCAGCAAGAGTTGTTTTCTGGTAACTCTTGCTGCTAGGACCAGAACTAAAGAACTGTGTGTAGGAAGCACAGTTCTTTAGTTCTGAGCAAGCTGACAGTTCTGGCTATATTAAACACAGTAGAGTAGAAGAGTGCTGCTTTCTCTAAAGCAGAGTGTGTTTCTTGTAAGGCGAGCTAGAGTTGATTTCCCTTTCATAAACGGAGTTGAATCACAAGCAGTTTCTGGTCCTAGCAGCAAGAGTTGTTTTCTGGTAAGGAGATTCACTATTGTGCTCATTTCTCCATACACAGTGCAAATAGCACTCACGTCTGTTCCCAGCAAATGCAGTGTATTGGACGCAAGAGAAACTTCTATTCTTGTCAGTTTCCTAAGCAGAGTTGAATGAGATATTGCCCTTGTGTGTAGGAAGCACAGTTCTTTAGTTCTTAGCAAGCTGACAGTTCTGGCTATATAGGAAACACAGTAGAGTAGAAGAGTGCTGCTTTCTCTAAAGCAGAGTGTGTTTCTTGTAAGGCGAGCTAGAGTTGATTTACCTTTCATAAACGGAGTTGAATCACATGCAGTTTCTGGTCCTAGCAGCAAAAGTTGTTTTCTGGTAAGGATATTCACTATTGTGCTCAATTGGCCTTACACAGTGCAAATAGCACTCGCGTCTTATCCCAGGAAATGCAGTGTATTGGACGCAAGAGAAACTACTGTTCTTGTCAGTTTCCTAAGCAGAGTTGAATTAGATATGGCCCTTGTGTGTAGGAAGCACAGTTCTTTAGTTCTGAGCAAGCTGACTGTTCTGGCTATATAAGAAACACAGTAGAGTAGAAGAATGCTGCTTTCTCTAAAGCAGAGTGTGTTTCTTGTAAGGCAAGCTAGAGTTGAATTCCCTTTCATAAACGGAGTTGAATCACATGCAGTTTCTGGTCCTAGCACCAAGAGTTGTTCTGGTAAGGAGAGTCACTATTGTGCTCAATTGGCCATACACAGTGCAAATAGCACTCTCTTCTGTTCTCAGCAAGTGCAGTGTATTGGACGCAGGAGATACTACTGTTTTTGTCAGTTTCCTAAGAAGAGTTGAAGTAGATATGGAGCTTTTGTGTAGGAAGCACAGTTCTTTGGTTCTGAGCAAGCTGACTGTTCTGGCTCTATAGGAAACACAGTAGAGTAGTAGAGTGCTGCTTTCTCAAAAGCAGAGTGTGTTTCTTTTAAGGCAAGTTAGAGTTGAATTCCACGGAGTTGAATCACATGCAGTTTCTGGTCCTAGTAGCAAGAGTTGTTTTCTGGTAAGGAGATTCACTATTGTGCTCTTTTGGCCATACACAGTGCAAATAGCACTCGCTTCTGTTCTCAGCAAGTGCAGTGTATTGGACGCAAGAGAAACTACTGTTCTTGTCAGTTTCCTAAGCAGAGTTGAATTAGATATGGCCCTTGTGTGTAGGAAGCACAGTTCTTTAGTTCTGAGCAAGCTGACTGTTCTGGCTATATAGGAAACACAGTAGAGTAGAAGAGTGCTGCTTTCTCTAAAGCAGAGTGTGTTTCTTGTAAGGCAAGCTAGAGTTGAATTCCCTTTCATAAATGGAGTTGAATCACATGCAGTTTCTGGTCCTAGCAGCAAAAGTTGTTTTCTGGTAAGGAGATTCACTATTGTGATCAATTGTCCATACACAGTGCAAATAGCACTCGCGTCTGTACCCAGCAAGTGCATTGTATTGGACGCAAGAGAAACTACTGTTCTTGTCAGTTTCCTCAGCAGAGTTGAACTAGTTATGGCCATTGTGTGTAGGAAGCACAGTTCTTTGGTTCTGAGCAAGCTGACTGTTCTGGCTCTTTAGGAAACACAGTAGATTAGAAGAGTGCTGCTTTCTCAAAAGCAGAGTGTGTTTCTTGTAAGGCGAGCCAGAGTTTAATTCCCTTTCATAAACGGAGTTGAATCACATGCAATTTCTGGTCCTGGCAGCAAGAGTTGTTTTCTGGTAAGGAGAGTCACTATTGTGCTCAATTGGCCATACACATTGCAAATAGCACTCGCGTCTGTTCCCAGCAAATGCAGTGTATTGGACGCAAGAGAAACTACTGTTCTTGTCAGTTTCCTATGCAGAGTTGAACTAGTTATGGATATTGTGTGTAGGAAGCACAGTTCTTTGGTTCTGAGCAAGCTGACTGTTCTGGCTCTTTAGGAAACACAGTAGAGTAGAAGAGTGCTGCTTTCTCAAAAGCAGAGTGTGTTTCTTGTAAGGCGAGCCAGATTTTAATTCCCTTTCATAAATGGAGTTGAATCACATGCAATTTCTGGTCCTGGCAGCAAGAGTTGTTTTCTGGTAAGGAGAGTCACTATTGTGCTCAATTGGCCATACACATTGCAAATAGCACTCGCGTCTGTTCCCAGCAAATGCAGTGTATTGGACGCAAGAGAAACTACTGTTCTTGTCAGTTTCCTCAGCAGAGTTGAACTAGTTATGGCCATTGTGTGTAGGAAGCACAGTTCTTTGGTTCTGAGCAAGCTGACTGTTCTGGCTCTTTAGGAAACACAGTAGAGTAGAAGAGTGCTGCTTTCTCAAAAGCAGAGTGTGTTTCTTGTAAGGCGAGCCAGAGTTTAATTCCCTTTCATAAACGGAGTTGAATCACATGCAGTTTCTGGTCCTAGCAGCAAAAGTTGTTTTCTGGTAAGGAGATTCACTTTTGTGCTCAATTGGCCTTACACAGTGCAAATAGCACTCGCGTCTTATCCCAGCAAATGCAGTGTATTGGACGCAAGAGAAGCTACTGTTCTTGTCAGTTTCCTAAGCAGAGCTGAATTAGATATGGCCCTTGTGTGTAGGAAGCACAGTTCTTTAGTTCTGAGCAAGCTGACTGTTCTGGCTATATAGGAAACACAGTAGAGTAGAAGAGTGCTGCTTTCTCAAAAGCAGAGTGTGTTTCTTGTAAGGCAAGCTAGAGTTGAATTCCCTTTCATAAACGGAGTTGAATCACATGCAGTTTCTGGTCCTAGCACCAAGAGTTGTTTTCTGGTAAGGAGAGTCACTATTGTGCTCAATTGGCCATACACAGTGCAAATAGCACTCGCTTCTGTTCTCAGCAAGTGCAGTGTATTGGACGCAAGAGAAACTACTTTTTTTGTCAGTTTCCTAAGGAGAGTTGAAGTAGATATGGAGTTTTGTGTAGGAAGCATAGTTCTTTGGTTCTGAGCAAGCTGACTGTTCTGGCTCTATAGGAAACACAGTAGAGTAGTAGAGTGCTGCTTTCTCAAAAGCAGAGTGTGTTTCTTTTAAGGCAAGCTAGAGTTGAATTCCACGGAGTTGAATCACATGCAGTTTCTGGTCCTAGTAGCAAGAGTTGTTTTCTGGTAAGGAGATTCACTATTGTCCTCATTTTCCATACACAGTGCAAATAGCACTCGCTTCTGTTCTCAGCAAGTGCAGTGTATTGGACGCAAGAGAAACTACTGTTCTTGTCAGTTTCCTAAGCAGAGTTGAATTAGATATGGCCCTTGTGTGTAGGAAGCACAGTTCTTTAGTTCTGAGCAAGCTGACTGTTCTGGCTATATAGGAAACACAGTAGAGTAGAAGAGTGCTGCTTTCTCAAAAGCAGAGTGTGTTTCTTGTAAGGCAAGCTAGAGTTGAATTCCCTTTCATAAACGGAGTTGAATCACATGCAGTTTCTGGTCCTAGCACCAAGAGTTGTTTTCTGGTAAGGAGAGTCACTATTGTGCTCAATTGGACATACACAGTGCAAATAGCACTCGCTTCTGTTCTCAGCAAGTGCAGTGTATTGGACGCAAGAGAAACTACTGTTTTTGTCAGTTTCCTAAGGAGAGTTGAAGTAGATATGGAGCTTTTGTGTAGGAAGCACAGTTCTTTGGTTCTGAGCAAGCTGACTGTTCTGGCTCTATAGGAAACACAGTAGAGTAGTAGAGTGCTGCTTTCTCAAAAGCAGAGTGTGTGTCTTGTAAGGCGAGCAAGAGTTTAATTCCCTTTCATAAACGGAGTTGAATCACATGCAGTTTCTGGTCCTAGCAGCAAGAGTTGTTTTCTGGTAAGGAGATTCACGATTGTGCTCATTTGGCCATACACAGTGCAAATAGCACTCGCGTCTTATCCCACCAAATGCAGTGTATTGGACGCAAGAGAAACTTCTATTCTTGTCAGTTTCCTAAGCAGAGTTGAATGAGATATTGCCCTTGTGTGTAGGAAGCACAGTTCTTTAGTTCTGAGCAAGCTGACAGTTCTGGCTATATAGGAAACACAGTAGAGTAGAAGAGTGCTGCTTTCTCTAAAGCAGAGTGTGTTTCTTGTAAGGCGAGCTATAGTTGATTTCCCTTTCATAAACGGAGTTGAATCACATGCAGTTTCTGGTCCTAGCAGCAAGAGTTGTTTTCTGGTAAGGAGATTCACTATTGTGCTCATTTGGCCATACACAGTCTAAATAGCACTCACGTCTGTTCCCAGCAAATGCAGTGTATTGGACGCGAGAGAAACTACTGTTTTTGTCAGTTTCCTAAGGAGAATTGTAGTAGATATGGAGCTTTTGTGTAGGAAGCACAGTTCTTTGGTTCTGAGCAAGCTGACTGTTCTGGCTCTATAGGAAACACAGTAGAGTAGTAGAGTGCTGCTTTCTCAAAAGCAGAGTGTGTTTCTTTTAAGGCAAGCTAGAGTTGAATTCCACGGAGTTGAATCACATGCAGTTTCTGGTCCTAGTAGCAAGAGTTGTTTTCTGGTAAGGAGATTCACTATTGTGCTCTTTTGGCCATACACAGTGCAAATAGCACTCGCTTCTGTTCTCAGCAAGTGCAGTGTATTGGACGCAAGAGAAACTACTGTTCTTGTCAGTTTCCTAAGCAGAGTTGAATTAGATATGGCCCTTGTGTGTAGGAAGCACAGTTCTTTAGTTCTGAGCAAGCTGACTGTTCTGGCTATATAGGAAACACAGTAGAGTAGAAGAGTGCTGCTTTCTCTAAAGCAGAGTGTGTTTCTTGTAAGGCAAGCTAGAGTTGAATTCCCTTTCATAAATGGAGTTGAATCACATGCAGTTTCTGGTCCTAGCAGCAAAAGTTGTTTTCTGGTAAGGAGATTCACTATTGTGATCAATTGTCCATACACAGTGCAAATAGCACTCGCGTCTGTACCCAGCAAGTGCATTGTATTGGACGCAAGAGAAACTACTGTTCTTGTCAGTTTCCTCAGCAGAGTTGAACTAGTTATGGCCATTGTGTGTAGGAAGCACAGTTCTTTGGTTCTGAGCAAGCTGACTGTTCTGGCTCTTTAGGAAACACAGTAGATTAGAAGAGTGCTGCTTTCTCAAAAGCAGAGTGTGTTTCTTGTAAGGCGAGCCAGAGTTTAATTCCCTTTCATAAACGGAGTTGAATCACATGCAATTTCTGGTCCTGGCAGCAAGAGTTGTTTTCTGGTAAGGAGAGTCACTATTGTGCTCAATTGGCCATACACATTGCAAATAGCACTCGCGTCTGTTCCCAGCAAATGCAGTGTATTGGACGCAAGAGAAACTACTGTTCTTGTCAGTTTCCTATGCAGAGTTGAACTAGTTATGGATATTGTGTGTAGGAAGCACAGTTCTTTGGTTCTGAGCAAGCTGACTGTTCTGGCTCTTTAGGAAACACAGTAGAGTAGAAGAGTGCTGCTTTCTCAAAAGCAGAGTGTGTTTCTTGTAAGGCGAGCCAGATTTTAATTCCCTTTCATAAATGGAGTTGAATCACATGCAATTTCTGGTCCTGGCAGCAAGAGTTGTTTTCTGGTAAGGAGAGTCACTATTGTGCTCAATTGGCCATACACATTGCAAATAGCACTCGCGTCTGTTCCCAGCAAATGCAGTGTATTGGACGCAAGAGAAACTACTGTTCTTGTCAGTTTCCTCAGCAGAGTTGAACTAGTTATGGCCATTGTGTGTAGGAAGCACAGTTCTTTGGTTCTGAGCAAGCTGACTGTTCTGGCTCTTTAGGAAACACAGTAGAGTAGAAGAGTGCTGCTTTCTCAAAAGCAGAGTGTGTTTCTTGTAAGGCGAGCCAGAGTTTAATTCCCTT
Organism: Peromyscus californicus insignis; assembly: GCF_007827085.1. Classification (NCBI taxonomy): domain Eukaryota; kingdom Metazoa; phylum Chordata; class Mammalia; order Rodentia; family Cricetidae; genus Peromyscus; species Peromyscus californicus. Next base: position 59,421 of record NW_026294496.1, read on the forward strand.
TCATAAACGGAGTTGA
>NW_026294497.1:0-59353 GCF_007827085.1 Peromyscus californicus insignis
TGTGCTAGGACCAGAAACTGCATGTGATTCAACTCCGTTTATGAAAGGGAATTCAACTCTAGCTTGCCTTACAAGAAACACACTCTTCCTTTGACTAAGCAGCACTCTTCTACTCTACTGTGTTTCCTATATAGCCAGAACAGTCAGCTTGCTCAGAACTAAAGAACTGTGCTTCCTACACACAAGGGCCATATCTAATTCAACTCTGCTTAGGAAACTGACAAGAACAGTAGTTTCTCTTGCGTCCAATACACTGCATTTGCTGGGATACAGACGCGAGTGCTATTTGCACTGTGTATGGCCAATTGAGCACAATAGTGAATCTCCTTACCAGAAAACAACTCTTGCTGCTAGGACCAGAAACTGCATGTGATTCAACTCCGTTTATGAAAGGGAATTAAACTCTGGCTCGCCTTACAAGAAACACACTCTGCTTTTGAGAAAGCAGCACTCTTCTACTCTACTGTGTTTCCTATATAGCCAGAACAGTCAGCTTGCTCAGAACCAAAGAACTGTGCTTCCTACACACAATGGCCATAACTAGGTCAACTCTGCTTAGGAAACTGACAAGAACAGTAGTTTCTCTTGCGTCCAATACACTGCATTTGCTGGGAACAGACGCGAGTGCTATTTGCACTGTGTATGGACAAATGAGCACAATAGTGACTCTCCTTACCAGAAAACAACTCTTGCTGCTAGGACCAGAAACTGCATGTGATTCAACTCCGTTTATGAAAGGGAATTCAACTCTAGCTTGCCTTACCAGAAACACACTCTGCTTTTGAGAAAGCAGCACTCTTCTACTCTACTGTGTTTCCTATATAGCCAGAACAGTCAGCTTGCTCAGAACTAAAGAACTGTGCTTCCTACACACAAAGGCCATATCTAATTCAACTCTGCTTAGAAAACTGACAAGAACAGTAGTTTCTCTTGCGTCCAATACACTGCATTTGCTGGGATAAGACGCGAGTGCTATTTGCACTGTGTATGGCCAATTGAGCACAATAGTGAATCTCCTTACCAGAAAACAACTCTTGCTGCTAGGACCAGAAACTGCATGTGATTCAACTCCGTTTATGAAAGGGAATTAAACTCTGGCTCGCCTTACAAGAAACACACTCTGCTTTAGAGAAAGCAGCACTCTTCTACTCTACTGTGAATCCTATATAGCCAGAACAGTCAGCTTGCTCAGAACTAAAGAACTGTGCTTCCAACACACAAGGGCCATATCTAATTCAACTCTGCTTAGGAAACTGACAAGAACAGTAGTTTCTCTTCTGTCCAATACACTGCATTTGCTGGGAACAGACGCGAGTGCTATTTGCAATGTGTATGGCCAATTGAGCACAATAGTGAATCTCCTTACCAGAAAACAACTCTTGCGGCTAGGACCAGAAACTGCATGTGATTCAACTCCGTTTATGAAAGGGAATTAAACTCTGGCTCGCCTTACAAGAAACACACTCTGCTTTAGAGAAAGCAGCACTCTTCTACTCTACTCTGTTTCCTACATAGCCAGAACAGCCAGCTTGCTCAGAACTAAAGAACTGTGCTTCCTACACACAAAGGCCATATCTAATTCAACTCTGCTTAGAAAACTGACAAGAACAGTAGTTTCTCTTGCGTCCAATACACTGCATTTGCTGGGATAAGACGCGAGTGCTATGTGCACTGTGTATGGCCAATTGAGCACAATAGTGAATCTCCTTACCAGAAAACAACTCTTGCTGCTAGGACCAGAAACTGCATGTGATTCAACTCCGTTTATGAAAGGGAATTAAACTCTGGCTCGCTTTAGAAGAAACACACTCTGCTTTTGAGAAAGCAGCACTCTTCTACTCTACTGTGTTTCCTATAGAGCCAGAACAGTCAGCTTGCTCAGAACTAAAGAACTGTGCTTCCTAAACACAATGGCCATAACTAGTTCAACTCTGCTTAGGAAACTGACAAGAACAGTAGTTTCTCTTGCGTCCAATACAATGCACTTGCTGGGTACAGACGCGAGTGCTATTTGCACTGTGTATGGCCAAATGAGCACAATAGTGACTCTCCTTACCAGAAAACAACTCTTGGTGCTAGGACCAGAAACTGCATGTGATTCAACTCCGTTTATGAAAGGGAATTCAACTCTAGCTTGCCTTACAAGAAACACACTCTTCCTTTGACAAAGCAGCACTCTTCTACTCTACTGTGTTTCCTATATAGCCAGAACAGTCAGCTTGCTCAGAACTAAAGAACTGTGCTTCCTACACACAAGGGCCATATCTAATTCAACTCTGCTTAGGAAACTGACAAGAACAGTAGTTTCTCTTGCGTCCAATACACTGCATTTGCTGGGATAAGACGCGAGTGCTATTTGCACTGTGTATGGCCAATTGAGCACAATAGTGAATATCCTTACCAGAAAACAACTTTTGCTGCTAGGACCAGAAACTGCATGTGATTCAACTCCGTTTATGAAAGGGAATTAAACTCTGGCTCGCCTTACAAGAAACACACTCTGCTTTAGAGAAAGCAGCACTCTTCTACTCTACTCTGTTTCCTACATAGCCAGAACAGCCAGCTTGCTCAGAACTAAAGAACTGTGCTTCCTACACACAAAGGCCATATCTAATTCAACTCTGCTTAGAAAACTGACAAGAACAGTAGTTTCTCTTGCGTCCAATACACTGCATTTGCTGGGATAAGACGCGAGTGCTATTTGCACTGTGTATGGCCAATTGAGCACAATAGTGAATCTCCTTACCAGAAAACAACTCTTGCTGCTAGGACCAGAAACTGCATGTGATTCAACTCCGTTTATGAAAGGGAATTAAACTCTGGCTCGCCTTACCAGAAACACACTCTGCTTTAGAGAAAGCAGCACTCTTCTACTCTACTGTGAATCCTATATAGCCAGAACAGTCAGCTTGCTCAGAACTAAAGAACTGTGCTTCCTACACACAAGGGCCATATCTAATTCAACTCTGCTTAGGAAACTGACAAGAACAGTAGTTTCTCTTCTGTCCAATACACTGCATTTGCTGGGAACAGACGCGAGTGCTATTTGCAATGTGTATGGCCAATTGAGCACAATAGTGAATCTCCTTACCAGAAAACAACTCTTGCGGCTAGGACCAGAAACTGCATGTGATTCAACTCCGTTTATGAAAGGGAATTAAACTCTGGCTCGCCTTACAAGAAACACACTCTGCTTTTGAGAAAGCAGCACTCTTCTACTCTACTGTGTTTGCTATAGAGCCAGAACAGTCAGCTTGCTCAGAACCAAAGAACTGTGCTTCCTACACACAATGGCCATAACTAGTTCAACTCTGCTTAGGAAACTGACAAGAACAGTAGTTTCTCTTGCGTCCAATACAATGCACTTGCTGGGTACAGACGCGAGTGCTATTTGCACTGTGTAAGGCCAAATGAGCACAATAGTGACTCTCCTTACCAGAAAACAACTCTTGGTGCTAGGACCAGAAACTGCATGTGATTCAACTCCGTTTATGAAAGGGAATTCAACTCTATTTTGCCTTACAAGAAACACACTCTGCTATTGAGAAAGCAGCACTCTTCTACTCTACTGTGTTTCCTATATAGCCAGAACAGTCAGCTTGCTCAGAACTAAAGAACTGTGCTTCCTACACACAAGGGCCATATCTAATTCAACTCTGCTTAGGAAACTGACAAGAACAGTAGTTTCTCTTGCGTCCAATACACTGCATTTGCTGGGATAAGACGCGAGTGCTATTTGCACTGTGTATGGCCAATTGAGCACAATAGTGAATCTCCTTACCAGAAAACAACTCTTGGTGCTAGGACCAGAAACTGCATGTGATTCAACTCCGTTTATGAAAGGGAATTCAACTCTAGCTTGCCTTACAAGAAACACACTCTGCTTTGGAGAAAGCAGCACTCTTCTACTCTACTGTGTTTCCTATATAGCCAGAACAGTCAGCTTGCTCAGAACTAAAGAACTGTTCTTCCTACACACAAGGGCCATATCTAATTCAACTCTGCTTAGGAAACTGACAAGAACAGTAGTTTCTCTTGCGTCCAATACACTGCATTTCCTGGATTAAGACGCGAGTGCTATTTGCACTGTGTATGGCCAATTGAGCACAATAGTGAATCTCCTTACCAGAAAACAACTCTTGCTGCTAGGACCAGAAACTGCATGTGATTCAACTCCGTTTATTAAAGGGAATTAAACTCTGGCTCGCCTTACAAGAAACACACTCTGCTTTAGAGAAAGCAGCACTCTTCTACTCTACTGTGTTTCCTATATAGCCAGAACAGTCAGCTTGCTCAGAACTAAAGAACTGTGCTTCCTACACACAAGGGCCATATCTAATTCAACTCTGCTTAGGAAACTGACAAGAACAGTAGTTTCTCTTCTGTCCAATACACTGCATTTGCTGGGAACAGACGCGAGTGCTATTTGCAATGTGTATGGCCAATTGAGCACAATAGTGAATCTCCTTACCAGAAAACAACTCTTGCTGCTAGGACCAGAAATTGCATGTGATTCAACTCCGTTTATGAAAGGGAATTAAACTCTGGCTCGCCTTACAAGAAACACACTCTGCTTTTGAGAAAGCAGCACTCTTCTACTCTACTGTGTTTGCTATAGAGCCAGAACAGTCAGCTTGCTCAGAACCAAAGAACTGTGCTTCCTACACACAATGGCCATAACTAGTTCAACTCTGCTTTGGAAACTGACAAGAACAGTAGTTTCTCTTGCGTCCAATACAATGCACTTGCTGGGTACAGACGCGAGTGCTATTTGCACTGTGTATGGACAAATGAGCACAATAGTGACTCTCCTTACCAGAAAACAACTCTTGGTGCTAGGACCAGAAACTGCATGTGATTCAACTCCGTTTATGAAAGGGAATTCAACTCTAGCTTGCCTTACAAGAAACACACTCTGCTATTGAGAAAGCAGCACTCTTCTACTCTACTGTGTTTCCTATATAGCCAGAACAGTCAGCTTGCTCAGAACTAAAGAACTGTGCTTCCTACACACAAGGGCCATATCTAATTCAACTCTTCGTAGGAAACTGACAAGAACAGTAGTTTCTCTTGCGTCCAATACACTGTATTTGCTGGGATAAGACGCGAGTGCTATTTGCACTGTGTATGGCCAATTGAGCACAATAGTGAATCTCCTTACCAGAAAACAACTTTTGCTGCTAGGACCAGAAACTGCATGTGATTCAACTCCGTTTATGAAAGGGAAATCAACTCTAGCTCGCCTTACAAGAAACACACTCTGCTTTAGAGAAAGCAGCACTCTTCTACTCTACTGTGTTTCCTATATAGCCAGAACTGTCAGCTTGCTCAGAACTAAAGAACTGTGCTTCCTACACACAAGGGCCATATCTAATTCTACTCTGCTTAGAAAACTGACAAGAACAGTAGTTTCTCTTGCCTCCAATTTGCTGGGAGCAGACGCGAGTGCTATTTGCACTGTGTATGGCCAATTGAGCACAATAGTGAATCTCCTTACCAGAAAACAACTTTTGCTGCTAGGACCAGAAACTGCATGTGATTCAACTCCGTTTATGAAAGGGAATTAAACTCTGGCTCGCCTTACAAGAAACACACTCTGCTTTAGAGAAAGCAGCACTCTTCAACTCTACTCTGTTTCCTACATAGCCAGAACAGTCAGCTTGCTCAGAACCAAAGAATTGTGCTTCCTACACACAATGGCCATAACTAGTTCAACTCTGCTTAGGAAACTGACAAGAACAATAGTTTCTCTTGCGTCCAATACAATGCACTTGCTGGGTACAGACGCGAGTGCTATTTGCACTGTGTATGGACAAATGAGCACAATAGTGACTCTCCTTACCAGAAAACAACTCTTGCTGCTAGGAAAAGAAACTGCATGTGATTCAACTCCGATTATGAAAGGGAATTAAACTCTGGCTCGCCTTACAAGAAACACACTCTGCTTTAGAGAAAGCAGCACTCTTCTACTCTACTGTGTTTCCTATATAGCCAGAACAGTCAGCTTGCTCAGAACTAAAGAACTGTGCTTCCTACACACAAGGGCCATATCTAATTCAACTCTGCTTAGGAAACTGACAAGAACAGTAGTTTCTCTTCTGTCCAATACACTGCATTTGCTGGGAACAGACGCGAGTGCTATTTGCAATGTGTATGGCCAATTGAGCACAATAGTGAATCTCCTTACCAGAAAACAACTCTTGCTGCTAGGACCAGAAATTGCATGTGATTCAACTCCGTTTATGAAAGGGAATTAAACTCTGGCTCGCCTTACAAGAAACACACTCTGCTTTTGAGAAAGCAGCACTCTTCTACTCTACTGTGTTTCCTATAGAGCCAGAACAGTCAGCTTGCTCAGAACCAAAGAACTGTGCTTCCTACACACAATGGCCATAACTAGTTCAACTCTGCTTAGGAAACTGACAAGAACAGTAGTTTCTCTTGCGTCCAATACAATGCACTTGCTGGGTACAGACGCGAGTGCTATTTGCACTGTGTATGGCCAAATGAGCACAATAGTGACTCTCCTTACCAGAAAACAACTCTTGGTGCTAGGACCAGAAACTGCATGTGATTCAACTCCGTTTATGAAAGGGAATTCAACTCTAGCTTGCCTTACAAGAAACACACTCTGCTATTGAGAAAGCAGCACTCTTCTACTCTACTGTGTTTCCTATATAGCCAGAACAGTCAGCTTGCTCAGAACTAAAGAACTGTGCTTCCTACACACAAGGGCCATATCTAATTCAACTCTGCTTAGGAAACTGACAAGAACAGTAGTTTCTCTTGCGTCCAATACACTGCATTTGCTGGGATAAGACGCGAGTGCTATTTGCACTGTGTATGGCCAATTGAGCACAATAGTGAATCTCCTTACCAGAAAACAACTTTTGCTGCTAGGACCAGAAACTGCATGTGATTCAACTCCGTTTATGAAAGGGAAATCAACTCTAGCTCGCCTTACAAGAAACACACTCTGCTTTAGAGAAAGCAGCACTCTTCTACTCTACTGTGTTTCCTATATAGCCAGAACTGTCAGCTTGCTCAGAACTAAAGAACTGTGCTTCCTACACACAAGGGCCATATCTAATTCAACTCTGCTTAGGAAACTGACAAGAACAGTAGTTTCTCTTGCGTCCAATACACTGCATTTGCTGGGAACAGACGCGAGTGCTATTTGCAATGTGTATGGCCAATTGAGCACAATAGTGAATCTCCTCACCAGAAATAACTCTTGCTCCTAGGACCAGAAATTGCATGTGATTCAACTCCGTTTATGAAAGGGAATTAAACTCTGGCTCGCTTTAGAAGAAACACACTCTGCTTTTGAGAAAGCAGCACTCTTCTACTCTACTGTGTTTCCTATAGAGCCAGAACAGTCAGCTTGCTCAGAACTAAAGAACTGTGCTTCCTAAACACAATGGCCATAACTAGTTCAACTCTGCTTAGGAAACTGACAAGAACAGTAGTTTCTCTTGCGTCCAATACAATGCACTTGCTGGGTACAGACGCGAGTGCTATTTGCACTGTGTATGGCCAAATGAGCACAATAGTGACTCTCCTTACCAGAAAACAACTCTTGGTGCTAGGACCAGAAACTGCATGTGATTCAACTCCGTTTATGAAAGGGAATTCAACTCTAGCTTGCCTTACAAGAAACACACTCTTCCTTTGACTAAGCAGCACTCTTCTACTCTACTGTGTTTCCTATATAGCCAGAACAGTCAGCTTGCTCAGAACTAAAGAACTGTGCTTCCTACACACAAGGGCCATATCTAATTCAACTCTGCTTAGGAAACTGACAAGAACAGTAGTTTCTCTTGCGTCCAATACACTGCATTTGCTGGGATAAGACGCGAGTGCTATTTGCACTGTGTATGGCCAATTGAGCACAATAGTGAATATCCTTACCAGAAAACAACTTTTGCTGCTAGGACCAGAAACTGCATGTGATTCAACTCCGTTTATGAAAGGGAATTAAACTCTGGCTCGCCTTACAAGAAACACACTCTGCTTTAGAGAAAGCAGCACTCTTCTACTCTACTCTGTTTCCTACATAGCCAGAACAGCCAGCTTGCTCAGAACCAAAGAATTGTGCTTCCTACACAGAATGGCCATAACTAGGTCAACTCTGCTTAGGAAACTGACAAGAACAGTAGTTTCTCTTGCGTCCAATACAATGCACTTGCTGGGTACAGACGCGAGTGCTATTTGCACTGTGTATGGACAAATGAGCACAATAGTGACTCTCCTTACCAGAAAACAACTCTTGCTGCTAGGACCAGAAACTGCATGTGATTCAACTCCGTTTATGAAAGGGAATTCAACTCTAGCTTGCCTTACCAGAAACACACTCTGCTTTTGAGAAAGCAGCACTCTTCTACTCTACTGTGTTTCCTATATAGCCAGAACAGTCAGCTTGCTCAGAACTAAAGAACTGTGCTTCCTACACACAAAGGCCATATCTAATTCAACTCTGCTTAGAAAACTGACAAGAACAGTAGTTTCTCTTGCGTCCAATACACTGCATTTGCTGGGATAAGACGCGAGTGCTATTTGCACTGTGTATGGCCAATTGAGCACAATAGTGAATCTCCTTACCAGAAAACAACTCTTGCTGCTAGGACCAGAAACTGCATGTGATTCAACTCCGTTTATGAAAGGGAATTAAACTCTGGCTCGCCTTACAAGAAACACACTCTGCTTTAGAGAAAGCAGCACTCTTCTACTCTACTGTGAATCCTATATAGCCAGAACAGTCAGCTTGCTCAGAACTAAAGAACTGTGCTTCCAACACACAAGGGCCATATCTAATTCAACTCTGCTTAGGAAACTGACAAGAACAGTAGTTTCTCTTCTGTCCAATACACTGCATTTGCTGGGAACAGACGCGAGTGCTATTTGCAATGTGTATGGCCAATTGAGCACAATAGTGAATCTCCTTACCAGAAAACAACTCTTGCGGCTAGGACCAGAAACTGCATGTGATTCAACTCCGTTTATGAAAGGGAATTAAACTCTGGCTCGCCTTACAAGAAACACACTCTGCTTTAGAGAAAGCAGCACTCTTCTACTCTACTCTGTTTCCTACATAGCCAGAACAGCCAGCTTGCTCAGAACTAAAGAACTGTGCTTCCTACACACAAAGGCCATATCTAATTCAACTCTGCTTAGAAAACTGACAAGAACAGTAGTTTCTCTTGCGTCCAATACACTGCATTTGCTGGGATAAGACGCGAGTGCTATGTGCACTGTGTATGGCCAATTGAGCACAATAGTGAATCTCCTTACCAGAAAACAACTCTTGCTGCTAGGACCAGAAACTGCATGTGATTCAACTCCGTTTATGAAAGGGAATTAAACTCTGGCTCGCTTTAGAAGAAACACACTCTGCTTTTGAGAAAGCAGCACTCTTCTACTCTACTGTGTTTCCTATAGAGCCAGAACAGTCAGCTTGCTCAGAACTAAAGAACTGTGCTTCCTAAACACAATGGCCATAACTAGTTCAACTCTGCTTAGGAAACTGACAAGAACAGTAGTTTCTCTTGCGTCCAATACAATGCACTTGCTGGGTACAGACGCGAGTGCTATTTGCACTGTGTATGGCCAAATGAGCACAATAGTGACTCTCCTTACCAGAAAACAACTCTTGGTGCTAGGACCAGAAACTGCATGTGATTCAACTCCGTTTATGAAAGGGAATTCAACTCTAGCTTGCCTTACAAGAAACACACTCTTCCTTTGACAAAGCAGCACTCTTCTACTCTACTGTGTTTCCTATATAGCCAGAACAGTCAGCTTGCTCAGAACTAAAGAACTGTGCTTCCTACACACAAGGGCCATATCTAATTCAACTCTGCTTAGGAAACTGACAAGAACAGTAGTTTCTCTTGCGTCCAATACACTGCATTTGCTGGGATAAGACGCGAGTGCTATTTGCACTGTGTATGGCCAATTGAGCACAATAGTGAATATCCTTACCAGAAAACAACTTTTGCTGCTAGGACCAGAAACTGCATGTGATTCAACTCCGTTTATGAAAGGGAATTAAACTCTGGCTCGCCTTACAAGAAACACACTCTGCTTTAGAGAAAGCAGCACTCTTCTACTCTACTCTGTTTCCTACATAGCCAGAACAGCCAGCTTGCTCAGAACTAAAGAACTGTGCTTCCTACACACAAAGGCCATATCTAATTCAACTCTGCTTAGAAAACTGACAAGAACAGTAGTTTCTCTTGCGTCCAATACACTGCATTTGCTGGGATAAGACGCGAGTGCTATTTGCACTGTGTATGGCCAATTGAGCACAATAGTGAATCTCCTTACCAGAAAACAACTCTTGCTGCTAGGACCAGAAACTGCATGTGATTCAACTCCGTTTATGAAAGGGAATTAAACTCTGGCTCGCCTTACCAGAAACACACTCTGCTTTAGAGAAAGCAGCACTCTTCTACTCTACTGTGAATCCTATATAGCCAGAACAGTCAGCTTGCTCAGAACTAAAGAACTGTGCTTCCTACACACAAGGGCCATATCTAATTCAACTCTGCTTAGGAAACTGACAAGAACAGTAGTTTCTCTTCTGTCCAATACACTGCATTTGCTGGGAACAGACGCGAGTGCTATTTGCAATGTGTATGGCCAATTGAGCACAATAGTGAATCTCCTTACCAGAAAACAACTCTTGCGGCTAGGACCAGAAACTGCATGTGATTCAACTCCGTTTATGAAAGGGAATTAAACTCTGGCTCGCCTTACAAGAAACACACTCTGCTTTTGAGAAAGCAGCACTCTTCTACTCTACTGTGTTTGCTATAGAGCCAGAACAGTCAGCTTGCTCAGAACCAAAGAACTGTGCTTCCTACACACAATGGCCATAACTAGTTCAACTCTGCTTAGGAAACTGACAAGAACAGTAGTTTCTCTTGCGTCCAATACAATGCACTTGCTGGGTACAGACGCGAGTGCTATTTGCACTGTGTAAGGCCAAATGAGCACAATAGTGACTCTCCTTACCAGAAAACAACTCTTGGTGCTAGGACCAGAAACTGCATGTGATTCAACTCCGTTTATGAAAGGGAATTCAACTCTATTTTGCCTTACAAGAAACACACTCTGCTATTGAGAAAGCAGCACTCTTCTACTCTACTGTGTTTCCTATATAGCCAGAACAGTCAGCTTGCTCAGAACTAAAGAACTGTGCTTCCTACACACAAGGGCCATATCTAATTCAACTCTGCTTAGGAAACTGACAAGAACAGTAGTTTCTCTTGCGTCCAATACACTGCATTTGCTGGGATAAGACGCGAGTGCTATTTCCACTGTGTATGGCCAATTGAGCACAATAGTGAATCTCCTTACCAGAAAACAACTCTTGGTGCTAGGACCAGAAACTGCATGTGATTCAACTCCGTTTATGAAAGGGAATTCAACTCTAGCTTGCCTTACAAGAAACACACTCTGCTTTGGAGAAAGCAGCACTCTTCTACTCTACTGTGTTTCCTATATAGCCAGAACAGTCAGCTTGCTCAGAACTAAAGAACTGTTCTTCCTACACACAAGGGCCATATCTAATTCAACTCTGCTTAGGAAACTGACAAGAACAGTAGTTTCTCTTGCGTCCAATACACTGCATTTCCTGGATTAAGACGCGAGTGCTATTTGCACTGTGTATGGCCAATTGAGCACAATAGTGAATCTCCTTACCAGAAAACAACTCTTGCTGCTAGGACCAGAAACTGCATGTGATTCAACTCCGTTTATTAAAGGGAATTAAACTCTGGCTCGCCTTACAAGAAACACACTCTGCTTTAGAGAAAGCAGCACTCTTCTACTCTACTGTGTTTCCTATATAGCCAGAACAGTCAGCTTGCTCAGAACTAAAGAACTGTGCTTCCTACACACAAGGGCCATATCTAATTCAACTCTGCTTAGGAAACTGACAAGAACAGTAGTTTCTCTTCTGTCCAATACACTGCATTTGCTGGGAACAGACGCGAGTGCTATTTGCAATGTGTATGGCCAATTGAGCACAATAGTGAATCTCCTTACCAGAAAACAACTCTTGCTGCTAGGACCAGAAATTGCATGTGATTCAACTCCGTTTATGAAAGGGAATTAAACTCTGGCTCGCCTTACAAGAAACACACTCTGCTTTTGAGAAAGCAGCACTCTTCTACTCTACTGTGTTTGCTATAGAGCCAGAACAGTCAGCTTGCTCAGAACCAAAGAACTGTGCTTCCTACACACAATGGCCATAACTAGTTCAACTCTGCTTTGGAAACTGACAAGAACAGTAGTTTCTCTTGCGTCCAATACAATGCACTTGCTGGGTACAGACGCGAGTGCTATTTGCACTGTGTATGGACAAATGAGCACAATAGTGACTCTCCTTACCAGAAAACAACTCTTGGTGCTAGGACCAGAAACTGCATGTGATTCAACTCCGTTTATGAAAGGGAATTCAACTCTAGCTTGCCTTACAAGAAACACACTCTGCTATTGAGAAAGCAGCACTCTTCTACTCTACTGTGTTTCCTATATAGCCAGAACAGTCAGCTTGCTCAGAACTAAAGAACTGTGCTTCCTACACACAAGGGCCATATCTAATTCAACTCTTCGTAGGAAACTGACAAGAACAGTAGTTTCTCTTGCGTCCAATACACTGTATTTGCTGGGATAAGACGCGAGTGCTATTTGCACTGTGTATGGCCAATTGAGCACAATAGTGAATCTCCTTACCAGAAAACAACTTTTGCTGCTAGGACCAGAAACTGCATGTGATTCAACTCCGTTTATGAAAGGGAAATCAACTCTAGCTCGCCTTACAAGAAACACACTCTGCTTTAGAGAAAGCAGCACTCTTCTACTCTACTGTGTTTCCTATATAGCCAGAACTGTCAGCTTGCTCAGAACTAAAGAACTGTGCTTCCTACACACAAGGGCCATATCTAATTCTACTCTGCTTAGAAAACTGACAAGAACAGTAGTTTCTCTTGCCTCCAATTTGCTGGGAGCAGACGCGAGTGCTATTTGCACTGTGTATGGCCAATTGAGCACAATAGTGAATCTCCTTACCAGAAAACAACTTTTGCTGCTAGGACCAGAAACTGCATGTGATTCAACTCCGTTTATGAAAGGGAATTAAACTCTGGCTCGCCTTACAAGAAACACACTCTGCTTTAGAGAAAGCAGCACTCTTCAACTCTACTCTGTTTCCTACATAGCCAGAACAGTCAGCTTGCTCAGAACCAAAGAATTGTGCTTCCTACACACAATGGCCATAACTAGTTCAACTCTGCTTAGGAAACTGACAAGAACAATAGTTTCTCTTGCGTCCAATACAATGCACTTGCTGGGTACAGACGCGAGTGCTATTTGCACTGTGTATGGACAAATGAGCACAATAGTGACTCTCCTTACCAGAAAACAACTCTTGCTGCTAGGAAAAGAAACTGCATGTGATTCAACTCCGATTATGAAAGGGAATTAAACTCTGGCTCGCCTTACAAGAAACACACTCTGCTTTAGAGAAAGCAGCACTCTTCTACTCTACTGTGTTTCCTATATAGCCAGAACAGTCAGCTTGCTCAGAACTAAAGAACTGTGCTTCCTACACACAAGGGCCATATCTAATTCAACTCTGCTTAGGAAACTGACAAGAACAGTAGTTTCTCTTCTGTCCAATACACTGCATTTGCTGGGAACAGACGCGAGTGCTATTTGCAATGTGTATGGCCAATTGAGCACAATAGTGAATCTCCTTACCAGAAAACAACTCTTGCTGCTAGGACCAGAAATTGCATGTGATTCAACTCCGTTTATGAAAGGGAATTAAACTCTGGCTCGCCTTACAAGAAACACACTCTGCTTTTGAGAAAGCAGCACTCTTCTACTCTACTGTGTTTCCTATAGAGCCAGAACAGTCAGCTTGCTCAGAACCAAAGAACTGTGCTTCCTACACACAATGGCCATAACTAGTTCAACTCTGCTTAGGAAACTGACAAGAACAGTAGTTTCTCTTGCGTCCAATACAATGCACTTGCTGGGTACAGACGCGAGTGCTATTTGCACTGTGTATGGCCAAATGAGCACAATAGTGACTCTCCTTACCAGAAAACAACTCTTGGTGCTAGGACCAGAAACTGCATGTGATTCAACTCCGTTTATGAAAGGGAATTCAACTCTAGCTTGCCTTACAAGAAACACACTCTGCTATTGAGAAAGCAGCACTCTTCTACTCTACTGTGTTTCCTATATAGCCAGAACAGTCAGCTTGCTCAGAACTAAAGAACTGTGCTTCCTACACACAAGGGCCATATCTAATTCAACTCTGCTTAGGAAACTGACAAGAACAGTAGTTTCTCTTGCGTCCAATACACTGCATTTGCTGGGATAAGACGCGAGTGCTATTTGCACTGTGTATGGCCAATTGAGCACAATAGTGAATCTCCTTACCAGAAAACAACTTTTGCTGCTAGGACCAGAAACTGCATGTGATTCAACTCCGTTTATGAAAGGGAAATCAACTCTAGCTCGCCTTACAAGAAACACACTCTGCTTTAGAGAAAGCAGCACTCTTCTACTCTACTGTGTTTCCTATATAGCCAGAACTGTCAGCTTGCTCAGAACTAAAGAACTGTGCTTCCTACACACAAGGGCCATATCTAATTCAACTCTGCTTAGGAAACTGACAAGAACAGTAGTTTCTCTTGCGTCCAATACACTGCATTTGCTGGGAACAGACGCGAGTGCTATTTGCAATGTGTATGGCCAATTGAGCACAATAGTGAATCTCCTCACCAGAAATAACTCTTGCTCCTAGGACCAGAAATTGCATGTGATTCAACTCCGTTTATGAAAGGGAATTAAACTCTGGCTCGCTTTAGAAGAAACACACTCTGCTTTTGAGAAAGCAGCACTCTTCTACTCTACTGTGTTTCCTATAGAGCCAGAACAGTCAGCTTGCTCAGAACTAAAGAACTGTGCTTCCTAAACACAATGGCCATAACTAGTTCAACTCTGCTTAGGAAACTGACAAGAACAGTAGTTTCTCTTGCGTCCAATACAATGCACTTGCTGGGTACAGACGCGAGTGCTATTTGCACTGTGTATGGCCAAATGAGCACAATAGTGACTCTCCTTACCAGAAAACAACTCTTGGTGCTAGGACCAGAAACTGCATGTGATTCAACTCCGTTTATGAAAGGGAATTCAACTCTAGCTTGCCTTACAAGAAACACACTCTTCCTTTGACTAAGCAGCACTCTTCTACTCTACTGTGTTTCCTATATAGCCAGAACAGTCAGCTTGCTCAGAACTAAAGAACTGTGCTTCCTACACACAAGGGCCATATCTAATTCAACTCTGCTTAGGAAACTGACAAGAACAGTAGTTTCTCTTGCGTCCAATACACTGCATTTGCTGGGATAAGACGCGAGTGCTATTTGCACTGTGTATGGCCAATTGAGCACAATAGTGAATATCCTTACCAGAAAACAACTTTTGCTGCTAGGACCAGAAACTGCATGTGATTCAACTCCGTTTATGAAAGGGAATTAAACTCTGGCTCGCCTTACAAGAAACACACTCTGCTTTAGAGAAAGCAGCACTCTTCTACTCTACTCTGTTTCCTACATAGCCAGAACAGCCAGCTTGCTCAGAACCAAAGAATTGTGCTTCCTACACAGAATGGCCATAACTAGGTCAACTCTGCTTAGGAAACTGACAAGAACAGTAGTTTCTCTTGCGTCCAATACAATGCACTTGCTGGGTACAGACGCGAGTGCTATTTGCACTGTGTATGGACAAATGAGCACAATAGTGACTCTCCTTACCAGAAAACAACTCTTGCTGCTAGGACCAGAAACTGCATGTGATTCAACTCCGTTTATGAAAGGGAATTCAACTCTAGCTTGCCTTACCAGAAACACACTCTGCTTTTGAGAAAGCAGCACTCTTCTACTCTACTGTGTTTCCTATATAGCCAGAACAGTCAGCTTGCTCAGAACTAAAGAACTGTGCTTCCTACACACAAAGGCCATATCTAATTCAACTCTGCTTAGAAAACTGACAAGAACAGTAGTTTCTCTTGCGTCCAATACACTGCATTTGCTGGGATAAGACGCGAGTGCTATTTGCACTGTGTATGGCCAATTGAGCACAATAGTGAATCTCCTTACCAGAAAACAACTCTTGCTGCTAGGACCAGAAACTGCATGTGATTCAACTCCGTTTATGAAAGGGAATTAAACTCTGGCTCGCCTTACAAGAAACACACTCTGCTTTAGAGAAAGCAGCACTCTTCTACTCTACTGTGAATCCTATATAGCCAGAACAGTCAGCTTGCTCAGAACTAAAGAACTGTGCTTCCAACACACAAGGGCCATATCTAATTCAACTCTGCTTAGGAAACTGACAAGAACAGTAGTTTCTCTTCTGTCCAATACACTGCATTTGCTGGGAACAGACGCGAGTGCTATTTGCAATGTGTATGGCCAATTGAGCACAATAGTGAATCTCCTTACCAGAAAACAACTCTTGCGGCTAGGACCAGAAACTGCATGTGATTCAACTCCGTTTATGAAAGGGAATTAAACTCTGGCTCGCCTTACAAGAAACACACTCTGCTTTTGAGAAAGCAGCACTCTTCTACTCTACTGTGTTTGCTATAGAGCCAGAACAGTCAGCTTGCTCAGAACCAAAGAACTGTGCTTGCTACACACAATGGCCATAACTAGTTGCAGCACAATAGTGAACTTACCAGAAAACAACTCTTGCGGCTAGGACCAGAAACTGCTGCTTAGGGAAACTGACAAGAACAGTAGTTTACTCTTGCGCTCCAACTGTGCTTCCTACAATGCACTTGCTGGGTACAGACGCGAGTGCTATTTGCACTGTGTATGGCCAAATGAGCACAATAGTGACTCTCTTTACAATAAAACAACTTTTGCTGCTAGGACCAGAAACTGCATGTGATTCAACTCCATTTATGAAAGGGAAATCAACTCTAGCTCGCCTTACAAGAAACACACTCTGCTTTAGAGAAAGCAGCACTCTTCTACTCTACTCTGTTTCCTATATAGCCAGAACTGTCAGCTTGCTCAGAACTAAAGAACTGTGCTTCCTACA
The DNA here is from genome assembly GCF_007827085.1 of Peromyscus californicus insignis. Classification (NCBI taxonomy): domain Eukaryota; kingdom Metazoa; phylum Chordata; class Mammalia; order Rodentia; family Cricetidae; genus Peromyscus; species Peromyscus californicus. The sequence goes on from NW_026294497.1 coordinate 17,131, forward strand.
CACAAGGGCCATATCTAATTCAACTCTGCTTAGGAAACTGACAAGAACAGTAGTTTCTCTTGCGTCCAATACACTGCATTTGCTGGGAACAGACGCGAGTGCTATTTGCAATGTGTATGGCCAATTGAGCACAATAGTGAATCTCCTTACCAGAAAACAACTCTTGCTGCTAGGACCAGAAATTGCATGTGATTCAACTCCATTTATGAAAGGGAATTAAACTCTGGCTCGCTTTACAAGAAACACACGCTGTGTTTCCTAGCCAGAACTGTCAGCTTGCTCAGAACTAAAGAACTGTGCTTCCTACACACAAGGGCATACTAATTCAACTCTGCTTAGGAAACTGACAAGAACAGTAGTTTCTCTTGCGTGTTGCTGGGATTTGCTACAGACGCGAGTGCTATTTGCACTGTGTATGGCCAAGAACAGAATCTCCTTCAGCTGCTGCTCATGTGAACTAAAGAACTCTGGCTCGCTTTACAAGTGCTTCCTACTACAGCCAATGGCCAGAATAACTAGATCAACTCTACTTAGGAAACTGACAAGAACAGTAGTTTCTCTTGCGTCCAATACAATGCACTTGCTGGGTACAGACGCGAGTGCTATTTGCACTGTGTATGGCCAAATGAGCACAATAGTGACTCTCCTTACCAGAAAACAACTCTTGGTGCTAGGACCAGAAACTGCATGTGATTCAACTCCGTTTATGAAAGGGAATTCAACTCTAGCTTGCCTTACAAGAAACACACTCTGCTTTTGAGAAAGCAGCACTCTTCTACTCTACTGTGTTTCCTATAGAGCCAGAACAGTCAGCTTGCTCAGAACTAAAGAACTGTGCTTCCTACACACAAGGGCCATATCTAATTCAACTCTGCTTAGGAAACTGACAAGAACAGTAGTTTCTCTTGCGTCCAATACACTGCATTTGCTGGGATAAGACGCGAGTGCTATTTGCACTGTGTATGGCCAATTGAGCACAATAGTGAATCTCCTTACCAGAAAACAACTTTTGCTGCTAGGACCAGAAACTGCATGTGATTCAACTCCGTTTATGAAAGGGAATTAAACTCTGGCTCGCCTTACAAGAAACACACTCTGCTTTAGAGAAAGCAGCACTCTTCTACTCTACTGTGATTCCTATATAGCCAGAACAGTCAGCTTGCTCAAAACTGAAGAACGGTGCTTCCTACACACAAGGGCCATATCTAATTCAGCTCTGCTTAGTAAACTGAAAAGAACAGTCGCTTGTCTTGCGTCCAATGCACTGCACTTGCTGGGAACAGACGCGAGTGCTATTTGCACTCTTTATGGCCTACTGAGCACAATAGTGACTCTCCTTACCAGAAAACAACTCTTGCTGCTAGGACCAGAAACTGCATGTGATTCAACTCTGTTTATGAAAGGGAATTCAACTCTATCTTGCCTTATAAGAAACACACTCTGCTTTTGAGAAAGCAGCACTCTTCTACTCTACTGTGTTTCCTATATAGCCAGAACAGTCAGCTTGCTCAGAACTAAAGAACTGTGCTTGCTACACACAAGGGCAATATCTAAGTCAACTCTGCTTAGGAAACTTACAAGAACAGTAGTTTCTCTTGCGTCCAATACACTGCATTTGCTGGGAACAGACGCGAGTGCTATTTGCAATGTGTATGGCCAATTGAGCACAATAGTGAATCTCCTTAACAGAAAACAACTCTTGCTGCTAGGACCAGAAATTGCATGTGATTCAACTCCGTTTATGAAAGGGAATTAAACTCTGGCTCGCCTTACAAGAAACACACTCTGCTTTTGAGAAAGCAGCACTCTTCTACTCTACTGTGTTTCCTATAGAGCCAGAACAGTCAGCTTGCTCAGAACCAAAGAACTGTGCTTTCTACACACAATGCCCATAACTAGTTCAACTCTGCTTAGGAAACTGACAAGAACAGTAGTTTCTCTTGCGTCCAATATAATGCACTTGCTGGGAACAGACGCGAGTGCTATTTGCACTGTGTATGGCCAAATGAGCACAATAGTGACTCTCCTTACCAGAAAACAACTCTTGGTGCTAGGACCAGAAACTGCATGTGATTCAACTCCGTTTATGAAAGGTAATTCAACTCTAGCTTGCCTTACAAGAAACACACTCTGCTTTTGAGAAAGCAGCACTCTTCTACTCTACTGTGTTTCCTATATAGCCAGAACAGTCAGCTTGCTCAGGACTAAAGAACTGTGCTTCCTACACACAAGGGCCATATCGAATTCAACTCTGCTTAGGAAACTGACAAGAACAGTAGTTTCTCTTGCGTCCAATACAATGCACTTGCTGGGAACAGACGCGAGTGCTATTTGCACTGTGTATGGACAAATGAGCACAATAGTGAATCTCCTTACCAGAAAACAACTCTTGCTACTAGGACCAGAAACTGCATATGATTCAACTCCGTGGAATTCAACTCTAGCTTGCCTTAAAAGAAACACACTCTGCTTTTGAGAAAGCAGCACTCTTCTACTCTACTGTGTTTCCTATAGAGCCAGAACAGTCAGCTTGCTCAGAACAAAAGAAATGTGCTTCCTACACAAAATCTCCATATCTAGTCCAACGCTCCTTAGGAAACTGACAAAAACGGTAGTTTCTCTTGCATCCAATACAATGCACTTGCTTGGAACAGACGCGAGTGCTATTTGCACTGTGTATGGCCGATTGAGCACAATAGTGACTCTCCTTACCAGAAAACAACTCTTCGTGCTAGGACCAGAAACTGCATGTGATTCAACTCCGTTTATGAAAGGGAATTCAACTCTAGCTTGCCTTACAAGAAACACACTCTGCTTTTGAGATAGCAGCACTCTTCTACTCTACTGTGTTTCCTATATACCCAGAACAGTCAGCTTGCTCAGAACGAAAGAACTGTGCTTCCTACACACAAGGGCCATATCTAATTCAACTCTGCTTAATAAACTGACAAGAACAGTAGTTTCTCTTGCGTACAATACACTGCATTTGCTGGGATAAGACGCAAGTGCTATTTGCACTGTTTATGGCCTATTGAGCACAATAGTGACTCCCCTTACAAGAAAACAACTCTTGCTGCTAGGACCAGAAACTGCATGTGATTTACTCCGTTTATTAAAGGGAATTCAACTCTAGCTTGCCTTACAAGAAACACACTCTGCTTTTGAGAAAGCAGCACGCGTCTACTCTACTGTGTTTCCTATAGAGCCAGAACATTCAGCTTGCTCAGAACTGTGCTTCCTACACACAAGGGCCATATCTAATTCAACTCTGCTTAGGAAACTGACAAGAACAGTAGTTTCTCTTGCGTCAAATACAATGCACTTGCTGGGAACAGACGCGAGTGCTATTTGCACTGTGTATGGACAAATGAGCACAATAGTGAATCTCCTTACCAGAAAACAACTCTTGGTGCTAGGAACAGAAACGGCATGTGATTCAACTCCGTTTATGAAAGGGAAATCAACTCTAACTCGCCTTACAAGAAACACACTCTGCTTTAGAGAAAGCAGCACTCTTCTACTCTACTGTGTTTCCTATATAGCCAGAACTGTCAGCTTGCTCAGAACTAAAGAACTGTGCTTGCTACACACAAGGGCAATATCTAATTCAACTCTGCTTAGGAAACTGACAAGAACAGTAGTTTCTCTTGCGTCCAATACACTGCATTTGCTGGGATAAGACGCGAGTGCTATTTGCACTGTGTAAGGCCAATGAGCACAATAGTGAATCTCCTTACCAGAAAACAACTTTTGCTGCTAGGACCAGAAACTGCATGTGATTCAACTCCGTTTATGAAAGGGAAATCAACTCTAGCTCGCCTTACAAGAAACACACTCTGCTTTAGAGAAAGCAGCACTCTTCTACTCTACTGTGTTTCCTATAAAGCCAGAACAGTCAGCTTGCTCAGAACCAAAGAACTGAGCTTCCTACACACCATGGCCATAACTAGTTCAACTCTACTTAGGTAACTGACAAGAAGAGTAGTTTCTCTTGCGTCCAATACAATGCACTTGCTGGGTACAGACGCGAGTGCTATTTGCACTGTGTATGGCCAAATGAGCACAATAGTGACTCTCCTTACCAGAAAACAACTCTTGGTGCTAGGACCAGAAGCTGCCAGTGATTCAACTCCGTTTATGAAAGGGAATTCAACTCTAGCTTGCCTTACAAGAAACACACTCTGCTTTTGAGAAAGCAGCACTCTTCTACTCTACTGTGTTTCCTATATAGCCAGAACAGTCAGCTTGCTCAGAACCAAAGAACTGTGCTTCCTACATACAAGGGCCATATCGAATTCAACTCTGCTTAGGAAACTGACAAGAACAGTAGTTTCTCTTGCGTCCAATACAATGCTATTGCTGGGAACATACGCGAGTGCTATTTGCACTGTGTATGGACAAATGAGCACAATAGTGAATCTCCTTACCAGAAAACAACTCTTGCTACTAGGACCAGAAACTGCATGTGATTCAACTCCGTGGAATTCAACTCTAGCTTGCCTTAAAAGAAACACACTCTGCTTTTGAGAAAGCAGCACTCTTCTACTCTACTGTGTTTCCTATAGAGCCAGAACAGTCAGCTTGCTCAGAACTAAAGAACTGTGCTTCCTACACACAAGGGCCATATCTAATTCAACTCTGCTTAGGAAACTGAGAAGAACAGTAGTTTCTCTTGCGTCCAATACACTGCATTTGCTGGATTAAGACGCGAGTGCTATTTGCACTATGTATGGCCAATTGAGCACAATAGTGAATCTCCTTACCATAAAACAACTTTTGCTGCTAGGACCAGAAACTGCATGTGACTCAACTCCATTTATGAAAGGGAAATCAACTCTAGCTCGCCTTGCAAGAAACACACTCTGCTTTAGAGAAAGCAGCACTCTTCTACTCTACTCTGTTTCCTATATAGCCAGAACTGTCAGCTTGCTCAGAACTAAAGAACTGTGCTTCCTACACACAAGGGACATATCTAATTCAACTCTGCTTAGGAAACTGACAAGAATAGTAGTTTCTCTTGCGTCCAATACACTGCATTTGCTGGGATAAGACGCGAGTGGTATTTGCACTGTGTATGGCCAATTGAGCACAATAGTGAATCTCCTTACCAGAAAACAACTCTTGCTGCTAGGACCAGAAACTGCATGTGATTCAACTCCGTTTATGAAAGGGAATTAAACTCTGGCTCGCCTTACAAGAAACACACTCTGCTTTAGAGAAAGCAGCACTCTTCTACTCTACTGTGATTCCTATATAGCCAGAACAGTCAGCTTGCTCAGAACTAAAGAACTGTGCTTCCTACACACAAGGGCCATATCTAATTCAACTCTGCTTAGGAAACTGAAAAGAACAGTAGTTTCTCTTGTGTCCAATACACTGCATTTGCTGGGAACAGACGCGAGTGCTATTTGCAATGTGTATGGCCAATTGAGCACAATAGTGAATCTCCTTACCAGAAAACAACTCTTGCTGCTAGGACCAGAAATTGCATGTGATTCAACTCCGTTTATGAAAGGGAATTAAACTCTGGCTCGCCTTACAAGAAACACACTCTGCTTTTGAGAAAGCAGCAATCTTCTACTCTACTCTGTTTGCTATAGAGTCAGAACAGTCAGCTTGCTCAGAACCAAAGAACTGTGCTTCCTACACACAAGGGCCATAACTAGTTCAACTCTGCTTAGGAAACTGACAAGAACAGTAGTTTCTCTTGCGTCCAATACAATGCACTTGCTGGGTACAGACGCGAGTGCTATTTGCACTGTGTATGGCCAAATGAGCACAATAGTGACTCTCCTTACCAGAAAACAACTCTTGGTGCTAGGACCAGAAACTGCATGTGATTCAACTCCGTTTATGAAAGGGAATTGAACTCTAGCTTGCCTTACAAGAAACACACTCTGCTTTTGAGAAAGCAGCACTCTTCTACTCTACTGTGTTTCCTATATAGCCAGAACAGTCAGCTTGCTCAGAACTAAAGAACTGTGCTTCCTACACACAAGGGCCATATCTAATTAAACTCTGCTTAGGAAACTGACAAGAACAGTAGTTTCTCTTGCGTCCAATACACTGCATTTGCTGGGATAAGACGCGAGTGCTATTTGCACTGTGTATGGCCATTTGAGCACAATAGTGAATCTCCTTACCAGAAAACAACTTTTGCTGCTAGGACCAGAAACTGCATGTGATTCAACTCCGTTTATGAAAGGGAAATCAACTCTAGCTCGCCTTACAAGAAACACACTCTGCTTTAGAGAAAGCAGCACTCTTCTACTCTACTGTGTTTCCTATATAGCCAGAACTGTCAGCTTGCTCAGAACTAAAGAACTGTGCTTCCTACACACCAGGGCAATATCTAATTCAACTCTGCTTAGGAAACTGACAAGAACAGTAGTTTCTCTTGCGTCCAATACACTGCATTTGCTGGGAACAGACGCGAGTGCTATTTGCAATGTGTATGGCAAATTGAGCACAATAGTGACTCTCCTTACCAGAAAACAACTCTTGGTGCTAGGACCAGAAACTGCATGTGATTCAACTCCGTTTATGAAAGGGAATTCAACTCTAGCTTGCCTTACAAGAAACACACTCTGCTTTTGAGAAAGCAGCACTCTTCTACTCTACTGTGTTTCCTATATAGCCAGAACAGTCAGCTTGCTCAGAACTAAAGAACTGTGCTTCCTACACACAAGGGCCATATCTAATTCAACTCTGCTTAGGAAACTGACAAGAACAGTAGTTTCTCTTGCGTCCAATACACTGCATTTGCTGGGATAAGACCCGAGTGCTATTTGCACTGTGTATGGCCAATTGAGCACAATAGTGAATCTCCTTACCAGAAAACAACTTTTGCTGCTAGGACCAGAAACTGCATGTGATTCAACTCCGTTTATGAAAGGGAATTAAACTCTGCCTCGCCTTACAAGAAACACACTCTGCTTTAGAGAAAGCAGCACTCTTCTACTCTACTCTGTTTCCTACATAGCCAGAACAGCCAGCTTGCTCAGAACCAAAGAATTGTGCTTCCTACACACAATGGCCATAACTAGTTCAACTCTGCTTAGGAAACTGACAAAAACAGTAGTTTCTCTTGCGTCCAATACAATGCACTTGCTGGGTACAGACGCGAGTGCTATTTGCACTGTGTATGGACAAATGAGCACAATAGTGACTCTCCTTACCAGAAAACAACTCTTGCTGCTAGGACCAGAAATTGCATGTGATTCAACTCCGTTTATGAAAGGGAATTCAACTCTGGCTCGCCTTACAAGAAACACACTCTGCTTTTGAGATAGCAGCACTCTTCTACTCTACTGTGTTTCCTATAGAGCCAGAACAGTCAGCTTGCTCAGAACCAAAGAACTGTGCTTCCTACACACAATGGCCATAACTAGTTCAACTCTGCTTAGGAAACTGACAAGAACAGTAGTTTCTCTTGCGTCCAATACAATGCACTTGCTGGGTACAGACGCGAGTGCTATTTGCACTGTGTATGGCCAAATGAGCACAATAGTGACTCTCCTTACCAGAAAACAACTCTTGCTGCTAGGAGCAGAAACTGCACGTGATTCAACTCCGTTTATGAAAGGGAATTCAACTCTGCTTGCCTTACAAGAAACACACTTTGTTTTTACGAAAGCAGCACTCTTCTACTCTACTGTGTTTCCTATATAGCCAGAACAGTCAGCTTGCTCAGAACTAAAGAACTGTGCTTCCTACACACAAAGGCCATATCTAATTCAACTCTGCTTAGAAAACTGACAAGAACAGTAGTTTCTCTTGCGTCCAATACACTGCATTTGCTGGGATAAGACGCGAGTGCTATTTGCACTGTGTATGGCCAATTGAGCACAATAGTGAATCTCCTTACCAGAAAACAACTCTTGCTGCTAGGACCAGAAACTGCATGTGATTCAACTCCGTTTATGAAAGGGAATTAAACTCTGGCTCGCCTTACAAGAAACACACTCTGCTTTAGAGAAAGCAGCACTCTTCTACTCTACTGTGTTTCCTATAAAGCCAGAACAGTCAGCTTGCTCAGAACCAAAGAACTGAGCTTCCTACACACCATGGCCATAACTAGTTCAACTCTACTTAGGTAACTGACAAGAAGAGTAGTTTCTCTTGCGTCCAATACAATGCACTTGCTGGGTACAGACGCGAGTGCTATTTGCACTGTGTATGGCCAAATGAGCACAATAGTGACTCTCCTTACCAGAAAACAACTCTTGGTGCTAGGACCAGAAGCTGCCAGTGATTCAACTCCGTTTATGAAAGGGAATTCAACTCTAGCTTGCCTTACAAGAAACACACTCTGCTTTTGAGAAAGCAGCACTCTTCTACTCTACTGTGTTTCCTATATAGCCAGAACAGTCAGCTTGCTCAAAACTAAAGAGCGGTGCTTCCTACACACAAGGGCCATATCTAATTCAACTCTGCTTAGGAAACTGAAAAGAACAGTCGCTTGTCTTGCGTCCAATACACTGCACTTGCTGGGAACAGACGCGAGTGCTATTTGCACTGTTTATGGCCTACTGAGCACAATAGTGACTCTCCTTACCAGAAAACAACTCTTGCTGCTAGGACCAGAAACTGCATGTGATTCAACTCCGTTTATGAAAGGGAATTCAATTCTAGCTTGCCTTATAAGAAACACACTCTGCTTTTGAGAAAGCAGCACTCTTCTACTCTACTGTATTTCCTATATAGCCAGAACAGTCAGCTTGCTCAGAACCAAAGAACTGTGCTTCCTACATACAAGGGCCATATCGAATTCAACTCTGCTTAGGAAACTGACAAGAACAGTAGTTTCTCTTGCGTCCAATACAATGCTATTGCTGGGAACATACGCGAGTGCTATTTGCACTGTGTATGGCCAAATGAGCACAATAGTGAATCTCCTTACCAGAAAACAACTCTTGCTACTAGGACCAGAAACTGCATGTGATTCAACTCCGTGGAATTCAACTCTAGCTTGCCTTAAAAGAAACACACTCTGCTTTTGAGAAAGCAGCACTCTTCTACTCTACTGTGTTTCCTATAGAGCCAGAACAGTAAGCTTGCTCAGAACTAAAGAACTGTGCTTCCTACACACAAGGGCCATATCTAATTCAACTCTGCTTAGGAAACTGAGAAGAACAGTAGTTTCTCTTGCGTCCAATACACTGCATTTGCTGGATTAAGACGCGAGTGCTATTTGCACTGTGTATGGCCAATTGAGCACAATAGTGAATCTCCTTACCATAAAACAACTTTTGCTGCTAGGACCAGAAACTGCATGTGACTCAACTCCATTTATGAAAGGGAAATCAACTCTAGCTCGCCTTGCAAGAAACACACTCTGCTTTAGAGAAAGCAGCACTCTTCTACTCTACTCTGTTTCCTATATAGCCAGAACTGTCAGCTTGCTCAGAACTAAAGAACTGTGCTTCCTACACACAAGGGACATATCTAATTCAACTCTGCTTAGGAAACTGACAAGAATAGTAGTTTCTCTTGCGTCCAATACACTGCATTTGCTGGGATAAGACGCGAGTGGTATTTGCACTGTGTATGGCCAATTGAGCACAATAGTGAATCTCCTTACCAGAAAACAACTCTTGCTGCTAGGACCAGAAACTGCATGTGATTCAACTCCGTTTATGAAAGGGAATTAAACTCTGGCTCGCCTTACAAGAAACACACTCTGCTTTAGAGAAAGCAGCACTCTTCTACTCTACTGTGATTCCTATATAGCCAGAACAGTCAGCTTGCTCAGAACTAAAGAACTGTGCTTCCTACACACAAGGGCCATATCTAATTCAACTCTGCTTAGGAAACTGAAAAGAACAGTAGTTTCTCTTGTGTCCAATACACTGCATTTGCTGGGAACAGACGCGAGTGCTATTTGCAATGTGTATGGCCAATTGAGCACAATAGTGAATCTCCTTACCAGAAAACAACTCTTGCTGCTAGGACCAGAAATTGCATGTGATTCAACTCCGTTTATGAAAGGGAATTAAACTCTGGCTCGCCTTACAAGAAACACACTCTGCTTTTGAGAAAGCAGCAATCTTCTACTCTACTCTGTTTGCTATAGAGTCAGAACAGTCAGCTTGCTCAGAACCAAAGAACTGTGCTTCCTACACACAAGGGCCATATCTAATTCAACTCTGCTTAGGAAACTGACAAGAACAGTAGTTTCTCTTGCGTCCAATACAATGCACTTGCTGGGTACAGACGCGAGTGCTATTTGCACTGTGTATGGCCAAATGAGCACAATAGTGACTCTCCTTACCAGAAAACAACTCTTGGTGCTAGGACCAGAAACTGCATGTGATTCAACTCCGTTTATGAAAGGGAATTCAACTCTAGCTTGCCTTACAAGAAACACACTCTGCTTTTGAGAAAGCAGCACTCTTCTACTCTACTGTGTTTCCTATATAGCCAGAACAGTCAGCTTGCTCAGAACTAAAGAACTGTGCTTCCTACACACAAGGGCCATATCTAATTAAACTCTGCTTAGGAAACTGACAAGAACAGTAGTTTCTCTTGCGTCCAATACACTGCATTTGCTGGGATAAGACGCGAGTGCTATTTGCACTGTGTATGGCCATTTGAGCACAATAGTGAATCTCCTTACCAGAAAACAACTTTTGCTGCTAGGACCAGAAACTGCATGTGATTCAACTCCGTTTATGAAAGGGAAATCAACTCTAGCTCGCCTTACAAGAAACACACTCTGCTTTAGAGAAAGCAGCACTCTTCTACTCTACTGTGTTTCCTATATAGCCAGAACTGTCAGCTTGCTCAGAACTAAAGAACTGTGCTTCCTACACACCAGGGCAATATCTAATTCAACTCTGCTTAGGAAACTGACAAGAACAGTAGTTTCTCTTGCGTCCAATACACTGCATTTGCTGGGAACAGACGCGAGTGCTATTTGCAATGTGTATGGCAAATTGAGCACAATAGTGACTCTCCTTACCAGAAAACAACTCTTGGTGCTAGGACCAGAAACTGCATGTGATTCAACTCCGTTTATGAAAGGGAATTCAACTCTAGCTTGCCTTACAAGAAACACACTCTGCTTTTGAGAAAGCAGCACTCTTCTACTCTACTGTTTCCTATATAGCCAGAACAGTCAGCTTGCTCAGAACTAAAGAACTGTGCTTCCTACACACAAGGGCCATATCTAATTCAACTCTGCTTAGGAAACTGACAAGAACAGTAGTTTCTCTTGCGTCCAATACACTGCATTTGCTGGGATAAGACCCGAGTGCTATTTGCACTGTGTATGGCCAATTGAGCACAATAGTGAATCTCCTTACCAGAAAACAACTTTTGCTGCTAGGACCAGAAACTGCATGTGATTCAACTCCGTTTATGAAAGGGAATTAAACTCTGCCTCGCCTTACAAGAAACACACTCTGCTTTAGAGAAAGCAGCACTCTTCTACTCTACTCTGTTTCCTACATAGCCAGAACAGCCAGCTTGCTCAGAACCAAAGAATTGTGCTTCCTACACACAATGGCCATAACTAGTTCAACTCTGCTTAGGAAACTGACAAAAACAGTAGTTTCTCTTGCGTCCAATACAATGCACTTGCTGGGTACAGACGCGAGTGCTATTTGCACTGTGTATGGACAAATGAGCACAATAGTGACTCTCCTTACCAGAAAACAACTCTTGCTGCTCGGACCAGAAATTGCATGTGATTCAACTCCGTTTATGAAAGGGAATTCAACTCTGGCTCGCCTTACAAGAAACACACTCTGCTTTTGAGATAGCAGCACTCTTCTACTCTACTGTGTTTCCTATAGAGCCAGAACAGTCAGCGTGCTCAGAACCAAAGAACTGTGCTTCCTACACACAATGGCCATAACTAGTTCAACTCTGCTTAGGAAACTGACAAGAACAGTAGTTTCTCTTGCGTCCAATACAATGCACTTGCTGGGTACAGACGCGAGTGCTATTTGCACTGTGTATGGCCAAATGAGCACAATAGTGACTCTCCTTACCAGAAAACAACTCTTGCTGCTAGGAGCAGAAACTGCACGTGATTCAACTCCGTTTATGAAAGGGAATTCAACTCTGCTTGCCTTACAAGAAACACACTCTGTTTTTACGAAAGCAGCACTCTTCTACTCTACTGTGTTTCCTATATAGCCAGAACAGTCAGCTTGCTCAGAACTAAAGAACTGTGCTTCCTACACACAAAGGCCATATCTAATTCAACTCTGCTTAGAAAACTGACAAGAACAGTAGTTTCTCTTGCGTCCAATACACTGCATTTGCTGGGATAAGACGCGAGTGCTATTTGCACTGTGTATGGCCAATTGAGCACAATAGTGAATCTCCTTACCAGAAAACAACTCTTGCTGCTAGGACCAGAAACTGCATGTGATTCAACTCCGTTTATGAAAGGGAATTAAACTCTGGCTCGCCTTACAAGAAACACACTCTGCTTTTGAGAAAGCAGCACTCTTCTACTCTACTGTGTTTCCTATATAGCCAGAACAGTCAGCTTGCTCAGAACTAAAGAACTGTGCTTCCTACACACAAGGGCCATATCTAATTCAACTCTGCTTAGGAAACTGACAAGAACAGTAGTTTCTCTTCTGTCCAATACACTGCATTTGCTGGGAACAGACGCGAGTGCTATTTGCAATGTGTATGGCCAATTGAGCACAATAGTGAATCTCCTTACCAGAAAACAACTCTTGCTGCTAGGACCAGAAATTGCATGTGATTCAACTCCGTTTATGAAAGGGAATTAAACTCTGGCTCGCCTTACAAGAAACACACTCTGCTTTTGAGAAAGCAGCACTCTTCTACTCTACTGTGTTTGGTATAGAGCCAGAACAGTCAGCTTGCTCAGAACCAAAGAACTGTGCTTCCTACACACAATGGCCATAACTAGTTCAACTCTTCTTTGGAAACTGACAAGAACAGTAGTTTCTATTGCGTCCAATACAATGCACTTGCTGGGTACAGACGCGAGTGCTATTTGCACTGTGTATGGCCAAATGAGCACAATAGTGACTCTCCTTACCAGAAAACAACTCTTGGTGCTAGGACCAGAAACTGCATGTGATTCAACTCCGTTTATGAAAGGGAATTCAACTCTAGCTTGCCTTACAAGAAACACACTCTGCTATTGAGAAAGCAGCACTCTTCTACTCTACTGTGTTTCCTATATAGCCAGAACAGTCAGCTTGCTCAGAACTAAAGAACTGTGCTTCCTACACACAAGGGCCATATCTAATTCAACTCTTCGTAGGAAACTGACAAGAACAGTAGTTTCTCTTGCGTCCAATACACTGCATTTGCTGGGATAAGACGCGAGTGCTATTTGCACTGTGTATGGCCAATTGAGCACAATAGTGAATCTCCTTACCAGAAAACAACTTTTGCTGCTAGGACCAGAAACTGCATGTGATTCAACTCCGTTTATGAAAGGGAAATAAACTCTAGCTCGCCTTACAAGAAACACACTCTGCTTTAGAGAAAGCAGCACTCTTCTACTCTACTGTGTTTCCTATAGAGCCAGAACTGTCAGCTTGATCAGAACTAAAGAACTGTGCTTCCTACACACAAGGGCCATATCTAATTCAACTCTGCTTAGGAAACTGACAAGAACAGTAGTTTCTCTTGCGTCCAATACACTGCATTTGCTGGGAACAGACGCGAGTGCTATTTGCAATGTGTATGGCCAATTGAGCACAATAGTGAATCTCCTTACCAGAAAACAACTCTTGCTGCTAGGACCAGAAATTGCACGTGATTCAACTCCGTTTATGAAAGGGAATTAAACTCTGGCTCGCCTTACAAGAAACACACTCTGCTTTAGAGAAAGCAGCACTCTTCTACTATACTGTGTTTCCTATAGAGCCAGAACAGTCAGCTTGCTCAGAACCAAAGAACTGTGCTTCCTACACACAATGGCCATAACTAGTTCAACTCTGCTTAGGAAACTGACAAGAACAGTAGTTTCTCTTGCGTCCAATACAATGCACTTGCTGGGTACAGACGCGAGTGCTATTTGCACTGTGTATGGCCAAATGAGCACAATAGTGACTCTCCTTACCAGAAAACAACTCTTGGTGCTAGGACCAGAAACTGCATGTGATTCAACTCCGTTTATGAAAGGGAATTCAACTCTAGCTTGCCTTACAAGAAACACACTCTGCTTTTGAGAAAGCAGCACTCTTCTACTCTACTGTGTTTCCTATATAGCCAGAACAGTCAGCTTGCTCAGAACTAAAGAACTGTGCTTCCTACACACAAGGGCGATATCTAATTCAACTCTGCTTAGGAAACTGACAAGAACAGTAGTTTCTCTTGCGTCCAATACACTGCATTTGCTGGGATAAGACGCAAGTGCTATTTGCACTGTGTATGGCCAATTGAGCACAATAGTGAATCTCCTTACCAGAAAAAAACTTTTGCTGCTAGGACCAGAAACTGCATGTGATTCTACTCCGTTTATGAAAGGGAAATCAACTCTAGCTCGCCTTACAAGAAACACACTCTGCTTTAGAGAAAGCAGCACTCTTCTACTCTATTGTGTTTCCTATATAGCCAGAACAGTCAGCTTGCTCAGAACTAAAGAACTGTGCTTCCTACACACAAGGGCCATATCTAATTCAACTCTGCTTAGGAAACTGACAAGAACAGTAGTTTCTCTTGCGTCCAATATGCTGGGTACAGACGCGAGTGCTATTTGCAATGTGTATGGCCAATTGAGCACAATAGTGAATCTCCTTACCAGAAAACAACTCTTCCTGCTAGGACCAGAAATTGCATGTGATTCAACTCCGTTTATGAAAGGGAATTAAACTCTGGCTCGCCTTACAAGAAACACACTCTGCTTTTGAGAAAGCAGCACTCTTCTACTCTACTGTGTTTCCTATAGAGCCAGAACAGTCAGCTTGCTCAGAACCAAAGAACTGTGCTTCCTACACACAATGGCCATAACTAGTTCAACTCTGCTTAGGAAACTGACAACAGTAGTTTCTCTTGCGTCCAATACAATGCATTGCTGGGTACAGATGAGAGTGCTATTTGCACTGTGTATGGGGAAATGAGCACAATAGTGACTCTCCTTACCAGAAAACAACTCTTGGTGCTAGGACCAGAAACTGCATGTGATTCAACTCCGTTTATGAAAGGGAATTAAACTCTGGCTCGCCTTACAAGAAACACACTCTGTTTTTGAGAAAGCAGCACTCTTCTACTCTACTGTGTTTCCCATAGAGCCAGAACAGTCAGCTTGCTCAGAACTAAAGAACTGTGCTTCCTACACACAAGGGCCATATCTAATTCAACTCTGCTTAGGAAACTGACAAGAACAGTAGTTTCTCTTGCGTCCAATACACTGCATTTGCTGGGATAAGACGCGAGTGCTATTTGCACTGTGTATGGCCAATTGAGCACAATAGTGAATCTCCTTACCAGAAAAAAACTCTTGTTGCTAGGACCAGAAATTGCATGTGATTCAACTCCGTTTATGAAAGGAAATTCAACTCTGGCTCGCCTTACAAGAAACACACTCTGCTTTTGAGAAAGCAGCACTCTTCTACTCTAGTGTGTTTCCTATAGAGCCAGAACAGTCAGCTTGCTCAGAACCAAAGAACTGTGCTTCCTACACACAATGGCCATAACTAGTTCAACTCTGCTTAGGAAACTGACAAGAACAGTAGTTTCTCTTGCGTCCAATACAATGCACTTGCTGGGTACAGACGCGAGTGCTATTTGCACTGTGTATGGCCAAATGAGCACAATAGTGACTCTCCTTACCAGAAAACAACTCTTGCTGCTAGGACCAGAAACTGCATGTGATTCAACTCCGTTTATGAAAGGGAATTCAACTCTAGCTTGTCTTACAAGAAACACACTCTGCTTTTGAGAAAGCAGCACTCTTCTACTCTACTGTGTTTCCTATATAGCCAGAACAGTCAGCTTGCTCAGAACTAAAGAACTGTGCTTCCTACACACAAAGGCCATATCTAATTCAACTCTGCTTAGAAAACTGACAAGAACAGTAGTTTCTCTTGCGTCCAATACACTGCATTTGCTGGGATAAGACGCGAGTGCTATTTGCACTGTGTATGGCCAATTGAGCACAATAGTGAATCTCCTTACCAGAAAACAACTCTTGCTGCTAGGACCAGAAATTGCATGTGATTCAACTCCGTTTATGAAAGGGAATTAAACTCTGGCTCGCCTTACAAGAAACACACTCTGCTTTTGAGAAAGCAGCACTCTTCTACTCTACTGTGTTTGCTATAGAGCCAGAACAGTCAGCTTGCTCAGAACCAAAGAACTGTGCTTCCTACACACAATGGCCATAACTAGTTCAACTCTGCTTTGGAAACTGACAAGAACAGTAGTTTCTCTTGCGTCCAATACAATGCACTTGCTGGGTACAGACGCGAGTGCTATTTGCACTGTGTATGGCCAAATGAGCACAATAGTGACTCTCCTTACCAGAAAACAACTCTTGGTGCTAGGACCAGAAACTGCATGTGATTCAACTCCGTTTATGAAAGGGAATTCAACTCTAGCTTGCCTTACAAGAAACACACTCTGCTATTGAGAAAGCAGCACTCTTCTACTCTACTGTGTTTCCTATATAGCCAGAACAGTCAGCTTGCTCAGAACTAAAGAACTGTGCTTCCTACACACAAGGGCCATATCTAATTCAACTCTTCGTAGGAAACTGACAAGAACAGTAGTTTCTCTTGCGTCCAATACACTGCATTTGCTGGGATAAGACGCGAGTGCTATTTGCACTGTGTATTGCCAATTGAGCACAATAGTGAATCTCCTTACCAGAAAACAACTTTTGCTGCTAGGACCAGAAACTGCATGTGATTCAACTCCGTTTATGAAGGGAAATCAACTCTAGCTCGCCTTACAAGAAACACACTCTGCTTTAGAGAAAGCAGCACTCTTCTACTCTACTGTGTTTCCTATATAGCCAGAACTGTCAGCTTGCTGAGAACTAAAGAACTGTGCTTCCTACACACAAGGGCCATATCTAATTCTACTCTGCTTAGGAAACTGACAAGAACAGTAGTTTCTCTTGCCTCCAATTTGCTGGGAACAGACGCGAGTGCTATTTGCACTGTGTATGGCCAATTGAGCACAATAGTGAATCTCCTTACAAGAAAACAACTCTTCCTGCTAGGACCAGAAATTGCACGTGATTCAACTCCGTTTATGAAAGGGAATTAAACTCTGGCTCCCCTTACAAGAAACACTGTTGTTAGAGTCTTCCTGCCTGGCCCACAGTCAGGACAAATCTCTCTCACCCGCCAGTCCCAAGCCGCTCAAACCCGACCAAGTAAACACAGAGACTTATATTGGTTACAAACTGTATGGCCGTGGCAGGCTTCTTGCTAACTGTTCTTACAGCTTAAATTAATCCATTTCTATTAATCTATACCTTGCCACGTGGCTTGTGGCTTACCGGTACTTTACATCTTCCTTATCCTGATGGCGGCTGGCCGTGTCTCTCCTCCCAGCTTCCTGTTCTCTCAATTTTCCTCTCTGTTAGTCCCGCCTATACTTCCTGCCTGGCCACTGCCAATCAGTGATTTATTCATTGACCAATCAGCAACACATTTGACATACAGACCATCCCACAGCACCTCCCCTTTTCTTTTCTTAAAAAGGAAGGTTTTAACCTTTACACATCTCCAAAGTCAGCTTGGTATATTTGGGAATTTGGGCGTAGCTTCTCTTACTACTTCCTGTTGGAGGGGGGCGCTGTATCTTGTGGGGAAACAAAGAAAATTTTAGAATCATGGAGTAGTCCGTGAGGCTGTATCATCTGAGCCAGTTGTCTTGAAACGGTTCTGGATGTTGGATCATCTGGGCCATGGTGTCATCAGAGACCTTTCAGGGGGTCTTGGCTGGTCAAACCTGATGTATCTTACTCTGGAACAAATCCATAGCCTCTTGCTTTCTGTGGAAACAAAAGAGACTCTTTTCCAAAGCAACATATCCTTACATCCAAATTTTGAAGTCAAAGTATCTTTAAAATATACGTACTGGTTTAACTCAGCTTCCTTTACAATCAAACATCTCTCTGTAGTTAAGAATCCCAAAGACAACACAATCCAGACTCTCTGTGTAATAGTCATCTCTACGTGGCTTATTTTTTATATTAATTTTACTGTCTCTTTAAAGACTTTATTTTTTAAAACCATGTATTTGTTTTTATACTGTATATATCACCTTTTTTTGTCTCTTTCAAGCCTACGTATATTTTATATACATTTTAAATTATTATATCTGAATCTGTCTTATTGTAAACCTGTTGCTTTAAATTGTAGCCTTCTAAGCCTGAAACGGCACTGTGGCTGCTGGCTCCGCCCACTTTAGCTTCCCAACATGGCGGTTCCCGCCAGCTCTGGGAACCATCAAGTCTCAGAAATAGTGGGTCTACGCTTTTATCAAAGCAGTGTGTAGCCCAGAAACCTCTTTTTTTTTGTTTTGTTTTGTTTTGTACTAGCAAAGGCTAAATTTACCACATAGCTTAATGTGCCACTTGTAGAGGCCTCATTCCCGCCATACTGCAGGTTGAGCGCGCACGCCAGCAACCCGCCAGTAGCTCAAACCGGCAGCTGCCGCTCATTTGAGAGAGACAATTAGGAAGCTGTTTTTAGCTCCGTTTTAGAATCTTTTTTCTCAGGTTTTAGGTGGAAACTCTTGCCACCACGTTGGACACCATTTGTTGTTAGAGTCTTCCTGCCTGGCCCACAGTCAGGACAAATCTCTCTCCACGTAGATAAAAGGAGATTTATTTAATGGCGTAACTTACAAATTAAGGGATAGGTAGGTCGCGGAGTCTGGGGAAGGTGTATCGCAGTCCAGCGGTGTTCTCTGGAGCTCTGCTTGGTCCACCTCTCTAGTCCAGGGTCCCGCAACAGAGAGAGCGCCAGCCGATCCAGATCTCGGGTCCCCAGGCGCCTCCTTTCGCCCCGCCTTGTAGGCGTGACAGTTGCCGAAGTCTCAATGGGGGTTGGAACTTACAGATCAAAGCTGGAATGGCTACCCACTACAAAACACACTCTGCTTTTGAGAAAGCAGCACTCTTCTACTCTACTGTGTTTCCTATATAGCCAGAACAGTCAGCTTGCTCAGAACTAAAGAACTGTGCTTCCTACACACAAGGGCCATATCTAATTCAACTCTTCGTAGGAAACTGACAAGAACAGTAGTTTCTCTTGCGTCCAATACACTGCATTTGCTGGGATAAGACGCGAGTGCTATTTGCACTGTGTATGGCCAATTGAGCACAATAGTGAATCTCCTTACCAGAAAACAACTTTTGCTGCTAGGACCAGAAACTGCATGTGATTCAACTCCGTTTATGAAAGGGAAATCAACTCTAGCTCGCCTTACAAGAAACACACTCTGCTTTAGAGAAAGCAGCACTCTTCTACTCTACTGTGTTTCCTATATAGCCAGAACTGTCAGCTTGATCAGAACTAAAAAACTGTGCTTCCTACACACAAGGGCCATATCTAATTCAACTCTGCTTAGGAAACTGACAAGAACAGTAGTTTCTCTTGCGTCCAATACACTGCATTTGCTGGGAACAGACGCGAGTGCTATTTGCAATGTGTATGGCCAATTGAGCACAATAGTGAATCTCCTTACCAGAAAACAACTCTTCCTGCTAGGACCAGAAATTGCACGTGATTCAACTCCGTTTATGAAAGGGAATTAAACTCTGGCTCGCCTTACAAGAAACACACTCTGCTTTTGAGAAAGCAGCACTCTTCTACTCTACTGTGTTTCCTATAGAGCCAGAACAGTCAGCTTGCTCAGAACCAAAGAACTGTGCTTCCTACACACAATGGCCATAACTAGTTCAACTCTGCTTAGGAAACTGACAAGAACAGTAGTTTCTCTTGCGTCCAATACAATGCACTTGCTGGGTACAGACGCGAGTGCTATTTGCACTGTGTATGGCCAAATGAGCACAATAGTGACTCTCCTTACCAGAAAACAACTCTTGGTGCTAGGACCAGAAACTGCATGTGATTCAACTCCGTTTATGAAAGGGAATTCAACTCTAGCTTGCCTTACAAGAAACACACTCTGCTTTTGAGAAAGCAGCACTCTTCTACTCTACTGTGTTTCCTATATAGCCAGAACAGTCAGCTTGCTCAGAACTAAAGAACTGTGCTTCCTACACACAAGGGCGATATCTAATTCAACTCTGCTTAGGAAACTGACAAGAACAGTAGTTTCTCTTGCGTCCAATACACTGCATTTGCTGGGATAAGACGCAAGTGCTATTTGCACTGTGTATGGCCAATTGAGCACAATAGTGAATCTCCTTACCAGAAAAAAACTTTTGCTGCTAGGACCAGAAACTGCATGTGATTCTACTCCGTTTATGAAAGGGAAATCAACTCTAGCTCGCCTTACAAGAAACACACTCTGCTTTAGAGAAAGCAGCACTCTTCTACTCTATTGTGTTTCCTATATAGCCAGAACAGTCAGCTTGCTCAGAACTAAAGAACTGTGCTTCCTACACACAAGGGCCATATCTAATTCAACTCTGCTTAGGAAACTGACAAGAACAGTAGTTTCTCTTGCGTCCAATATGCTGGGTACAGACGCGAGTGCTATTTGCAATGTGTATGGCCAATTGAGCACAATAGTGAATCTCCTTACCAGAAAACAACTCTTCCTGCTAGGACCAGAAATTGCATGTGATTCAACTCCGTTTATGAAAGGGAATTAAACTCTGGCTCGCCTTACAAGAAACACACTCTGCTTTTGAGAAAGCAGCACTCTTCTACTCTACTGTGTTTCCTATAGAGCCAGAACAGTCAGCTTGCTCAGAACCAAAGAACTGTGCTTCCTACACACAATGGCCATAACTAGTTCAACTCTGCTTAGGAAACTGACAACAGTAGTTTCTCTTGCGTCCAATACAATGCATTGCTGGGTACAGATGAGAGTGCTATTTGCACTGTGTATGGGGAAATGAGCACAATAGTGACTCTCCTTACCAGAAAACAACTCTTGGTGCTAGGACCAGAAACTGCATGTGATTCAACTCCGTTTATGAAAGGGAATTAAACTCTGGCTCGCCTTACAAGAAACACACTCTGTTTTTGAGAAAGCAGCAATCTTCTACTCTACTCTGTTTGCTATAGAGTCAGAACAGTCAGCTTGCTCAGAACCAAAGAACTGTGCTTCCTACACACAATGGCCATAACTAGTTCAACTCTGCTTAGGAAACTGACAAGAACAGTAGTTTCTCTTGCGTCCAATACAATGCACTTGCTGGGTACAGACGCGAGTGCTATTTGCACTGTGTATGGCCAAATGAGCACAATAGTGACTCTCCTTACCAGAAAACAACTCTTGGTGCTAGGACCAGAAACTGCATGTGATTCAACTCCGTTTATGAAAGGGAATTCAACTCTAGCTTGCCTTACAAGAAACACACTCTGCTTTTGAGAAAGCAGCACTCTTCTACTCTACTGTGTTTCCTATATAGCCAGAACAGTCAGCTTGCTCAGAACCAAAGAACTGTGCTTCCTACACACAAGGGCCATATCTAATTAAACTCTGCTTAGGAAACTGACAAGAACAGTAGTTTCTCTTGCGTCCAATACACTGCATTTGCTGGGATAAGACGCGAGTGCTATTTGCACTGTGTATGGCCATTTGAGCACAATAGTGAATCTCCTTACCAGAAAACAACTTTTGCTGCTAGGACCAGAAACTGCATGTGATTCAACTCCGTTTATGAAAGGGAAATCAACTCTAGCTCGCCTTACAAGAAACACACTCTGCTTTAGAGAAAGCAGCACTCTTCTACTCTACTGTGTTTTCTATATAGCCAGAACTGTCAGCTTGCTCAGAACTAAAGAACTGTGCTTCCTACACACAAGGGCAATATCTAATTCAACTCTGCTTAGGAAACTGACAAGAACAGTAGTTTCTCTTGCGTCCAATACACTGCATTTGCTGGGAACAGACGCGAGTGCTATTTGCAATGTGTATGGCCAATTGAGCACAATAGTGACTCTCCTTACCAGAAAACAACTCTTGGTGCTAGGACCAGAAACTGCATGTGATTCAACTCCGTTTATGAAAGGGAATTCAACTCTAGCTTGCCTTACAAGAAACACACTCTGCTTTTGAGAAAGCAGCACTCTTCTACTCTACTGTGTTTCCTATATAGCCAGAACAGTCTGCTTGCTCAGAACTAAAGAACTGTGCTTCCTACACACAAGGGCCATATCTAATTCAACTCTGCTTAGGAAACTGACAAGAACAGTAGTTTCTCTTGCGTCCAATACACTGCATTTGCTGGGATAAGACCCGAGTGCTATTTGCACTGTGTATGGCCAATTGAGCACAATAGTGAATCTCCTTACCAGAAAACAACTTTTGCTGCTAGGACCAGAAACTGCATGTGATTCAACTCCGTTTATGAAAGGGAATTAAACTCTGCCTCGCCTTACAAGAAACACACTCTGCTTTAGAGAAAGCAGCACGCGTCTACTCTACTCTGTTTCCTACATAGCCAGAACAGCCAGCTTGCTCAGAACCAAAGAATTGTGCTTCCTACACACAATGGCCATAACTAGTTCAACTCTGCTTAGGAAACTGACAAGAACAGTAGTTTCTCTTGCGTCCAATACAATGCACTTGCTGGGTACAGACGCGAGTGCTATTTGCACTGTGTATGGACAAATGAGCACAATAGTGACTCTCCTTACCAGAAAACAACTCTTGCTGCTAGGACCAGAAATTGCATGTGATTCAACTCCGTTTATGAAAGGGAATTCAACTCTGGCTCGCCTTACAAGAAACACACTCTGCTTTTGAGATAGCAGCACTCTTCTACTCTACTGTGTTTCCTATAGAGCCAGAACAGTCAGCTTGCTCAGAACCAAAGAACTGTGCTTCCTACACACAATGGCCATAACTAGTTCAACTCTGCTTAGGAAACTGACAAGAACAGTAGTTTCTCTTGCGTCCAATACAATGCACTTGCTGGGTACAGACGCGAGTGCTATTTGCACTGTGTATGGCCAAATGAGCACAATAGTGACTCTCCTTACCAGAAAACAACTCTTGCTGCTAGGAGCAGAAACTGCATGTGATTCAACTCCGTTTATGAAAGGGAATTCAACTCTGCTTGCCTTACAAGAAACACACTCTGCTTTTGAGAAAGCAGCACTCTTCTACTCTACTGTGTTTCCTATATAGCCAGAACAGTCAGCTTGCTCAGAACTAAAGAACTGTGCTTCCTACACACAAGGGCCATATCTAATTCAACTCTGCTTAGGAAACTGACAAGAACAGTAGTTTCTCTTGCGTCCAATTTGCTGGGTACAGACGCGAGTGCTATTTGCAATGTGTATGGCCAATTGAGCACAATAGTGAATCTCCTTACCAGAAAACAACTCTTCCTGCTAGGACCAGAAATTGCATGTGATTCAACTCCGTTTATGAAAGGGAATTAAACTCTGGCTCGCTTTACAAGAAACACACTCTGCTTTTGAGAAAGCAGCACTCTTCTACTCTACTGTGTTTCCTATAGAGCCAGAACAGTCAGCTTGCTCAGAACCAAAGAACTGTGCTTCCTACACACAATGGCCATAACTAGTTCAACTCTGCTTAGGAAACTGACAACAGTAGTTTCTCTTGCGTCCAATACAATGCATTGCTGGGTACAGATGAGAGTGCTATTTGCACTGTGTATGGCCAAATGAGCACAATAGTGACTCTCCTTACCAGAAAACAACTCTTGGTTGTAGGACCAGAAACTGCATGTGATTCAACTCCGTTTATGAAAGGGAATTCAACTCTAGCTAGCCTTACAAGAAACACACTCTGCTTTTGAGAAAGCAGCACTCTTCTACTCTACTGTGTTTCCCATAGAGCCAGAACAGTCAGCTTGCTCAGAACTAAAGAACTGTGCTTCCTTCACACAAGGGCCATATCTAATTCAACTCTGCTTAGGAAACTGACAAGAACAGTAGTTTCTCTTGCGTCCAATACACTGCATTTGCTGGGATAAGACGCGAGTGCTATTTGCACTGTGTATGGCCAATTGAGCACAATAGTGAATCTCCTTACCAGAAAAAAACTCTTGTTGCTAGGACCAGAAATTGCATGTGATTCAACTCCGTTTATGAAAGGAAATTCAACTCTGGCTCGCCTTACAAGAAACACACTCTGCTTTTGAGAAAGCAGCACTCTTCTACTCTAGTGTGTTTCCTATAGAGCCAGAACAGTCAGCTTGCTCAGAACCAAAGAACTGTGCTTCCTACACACAATGGCCATAACTAGTTCAACTCTGCTTAGGAAACTGACAAGAACAGTAGTTTCTCTTGCGTCCAATACAATGCACTTGCTGGGTACAGACGCGAGTGCTATTTGCACTGTGTATGGCCAAATGAGCACAATAGTGACTCTCCTTACCAGAAAACAACTCTTGGTGCTAGGACCAGAAACTGCATGTGATTCAACTCCGTTTATGAAAGGGAATTCAACTCTAGCTTGTCTTACAAGAAACACACTCTGCTTTTGAGAAAGCAGCACTCTTCTACTCTACTGTGTTTCCTATATAGCCAGAACAGTCAGCTTGCTCAGAACTAAAGAACTGTGCTTCCTACACACAAAGGCCATATCTAATTCAACTCTGCTTAGAAAACTGACAAGAACAGTAGTTTCTCTTGCGTCCAATACACTGCATTTGCTGGGATAAGACGCGAGTGCTATTTGCACTGTGTATGGCCAATTGAGCACAATAGTGAATCTCCTTACCAGAAAACAACTCTTGCTGCTAGGACCAGAAATTGCATGTGATTCAACTCCGTTTATGAAAGGGAATTAAACTCTGGCTCGCCTTACAAGAAACACACTCTGCTTTTGAGAAAGCAGCACTCTTCTACTCTACTGTGTTTGCTATAGAGCCAGAACAGTCAGCTTGCTCAGAACCAAAGAACTGTGCTTCCTACACACAATGGCCATAACTAGTTCAACTCTGCTTTGGAAACTGACAAGAACAGTAGTTTCTCTTGCGTCCAATACAATGCACTTGCTGGGTACAGACGCGAGTGCTATTTGCACTGTGTATGGCCAAATGAGCACAATAGTGACTCTCCTTACCAGAAAACAACTCTTGGTGCTAGGACCAGAAACTGCATGTGATTCAACTCCGTTTATGAAAGGGAATTCAACTCTAGCTTGCCTTACAAGAAACACACTCTGCTATTGAGAAAGCAGCACTCTTCTACTCTACTGTGTTTCCTATATAGCCAGAACAGTCAGCTTGCTCAGAACTAAAGAACTGTGCTTCCTACACACAAGGGCCATATCTAATTCAACTCTTCGTAGGAAACTGACAAGAACAGTAGTTTCTCTTGCGTCCAATACACTGCATTTGCTGGGATAAGACGCGAGTGCTATTTGCACTGTGTATGGCCAATTGAGCACAATAGTGAATCTCCTTACCAGAAAACAACTTTTGCTGCTAGGACCAGAAACTGCATGTGATTCAACTCCGTTTATGAAGGGAAATCAACTCTAGCTCGCCTTACAAGAAACACACTCTGCTTTAGAGAAAGCAGCACTCTTCTACTCTACTGTGTTTCCTATATAGCCAGAACTGTCAGCTTGCTGAGAACTAAAGAACTGTGCTTCCTACACACAAGGGCCATATCTAATTCTACTCTGCTTAGGAAACTGACAAGAACAGTAGTTTCTCTTGCCTCCAATTTGCTGGGAACAGACGCGAGTGCTATTTGCACTGTGTATGGCCAATTGAGCACAATAGTGAATCTCCTTACAAGAAAACAACTCTTCCTGCTAGGACCAGAAATTGCACGTGATTCAACTCCGTTTATGAAAGGGAATTAAACTCTGGCTCCCCTTACAAGAAACACACTCTGCTTTTGAGAAAGCAGCACTCTTCTACTCTACTGTGTTTCCTATATAGCCAGAACAGTCAGCTTGCTCAGAACTAAAGAACTGTGCTTCCTACACACAAGGGCCATATCTAATTCAACTCTTCGTAGGAAACTGACAAGAACAGTAGTTTCTCTTGCGTCCAATACACTGCATTTGCTGGGATAAGACGCGAGTGCTATTTGCACTGTGTATGGCCAATTGAGCACAATAGTGAATCTCCTTACCAGAAAACAACTTTTGCTGCTAGGACCAGAAACTGCATGTGATTCAACTCCGTTTATGAAAGGGAAATCAACTCTAGCTCGCCTTACAAGAAACACACTCTGCTTTAGAGAAAGCAGCACTCTTCTACTCTACTGTGTTTCCTATATAGCCAGAACTGTCAGCTTGATCAGAACTAAAAAACTGTGCTTCCTACACACAAGGGCCATATCTAATTCAACTCTGCTTAGGAAACTGACAAGAACAGTAGTTTCTCTTGCGTCCAATACACTGCATTTGCTGGGAACAGACGCGAGTGCTATTTGCAATGTGTATGGCCAATTGAGCACAATAGTGAATCTCCTTACCAGAAAACAACTCTTCCTGCTAGGACCAGAAATTGCACGTGATTCAACTCCGTTTATGAAAGGGAATTAAACTCTGGCTCGCCTTACAAGAAACACACTCTGCTTTTGAGAAAGCAGCACTCTTCTACTCTACTGTGTTTCCTATAGAGCCAGAACAGTCAGCTTGCTCAGAACCAAAGAACTGTGCTTCCTACACACAATGGCCATAACTAGTTCAACTCTGCTTAGGAAACTGACAAGAACAGTAGTTTCTCTTGCGTCCAATACAATGCACTTGCTGGGTACAGACGCGAGTGCTATTTGCACTGTGTATGGCCAAATGAGCACAATAGTGACTCTCCTTACAAGAAAACAACTCTTGGTGCTAGGACCAGAAACTGCATGTGATTCAACTCCGTTTATGAAAGGGAATTCAACTCTAGCTTGCCTTACAAGAAACACACTCTGCTTTTGAGAAAGCAGCACTCTTCTACTCTACTGTGTTTCCTATATAGCCAGAACAGTCAGCTTGCTCAGAACTAAAGAACTGTGCTTCCTACACACAAGGGCGATATCTAATTCAACTCTGCTTAGGAACTGACAAGAACAGTAGTTTCTCTTGCGTCCAATACACTGCATTTGCTGGGATAAGACGCAAGTGCTATTTGCACTGTGTATGGCCAATTGAGCACAATAGTGAATCTCCTTACCAGAAAAAAACTTTTGCTGCTAGGACCAGAAACTGCATGTGATTCTACTCCGTTTATGAAAGGGAAATCAACTCTAGCTCGCCTTACAAGAAACACACTCTGCTTTAGAGAAAGCAGCACTCTTCTACTCTATTGTGTTTCCTATATAGCCAGAACAGTCAGCTTGCTCAGAACTAAAGAACTGTGCTTCCTACACACAAGGGCCATATCTAATTCAACTCTGCTTAGGAAACTGACAAGAACAGTAGTTTCTCTTGCGTCCAATATGCTGGGTACAGACGCGAGTGCTATTTGCAATGTGTATGGCCAATTGAGCACAATAGTGAATCTCCTTACCAGAAAACAACTCTTCCTGCTAGGACCAGAAATTGCATGTGATTCAACTCCGTTTATGAAAGGGAATTAAACTCTGGCTCGCCTTACAAGAAACACACTCTGCTTTTGAGAAAGCAGCACTCTTCTACTCTACTGTGTTTCCTATAGAGCCAGAACAGTCAGCTTGCTCAGAACCAAAGAACTGTGCTTCCTACACACAATGGCCATAACTAGTTCAACTCTGCTTAGGAAACTGACAACAGTAGTTTCTCTTGCGTCCAATACAATGCATTGCTGGGTACAGATGAGAGTGCTATTTGCACTGTGTATGGGGAAATGAGCACAATAGTGACTCTCCTTACCAGAAAACAACTCTTGGTGCTAGGACCAGAAACTGCATGTGATTCAACTCCGTTTATGAAAGGGAATTCAACTCTAGCTAGCCTTACAAGAAACACACTCTGCTTTTGAGAAAGCAGCACTCTTCTACTCTACTGTGTTTCCCATAGAGCCAGAACAGTCAGCTTGCTCAGAACTAAAGAACTGTGCTTCCTACACACAAGGGCCATATCTAATTCAACTCTGCTTAGGAAACTGACAAGAACAGTAGTTTCTCTTGCGTCCAATACACTGCATTTGCTGGGATAAGACGCGAGTGCTATTTGCACTGTGTATGGCCAATTGAGCACAATAGTGAATCTCCTTACCAGAAAACAACTTTTGCTGCTAGGACCAGAAACTGCATGTGATTCAACTCCGTTTATGAAAGGGAAATCAACTCTAGCTCGCCTTACAAGAAACACACTCTGCTTTAGAGAAAGCAGCACTCTTCTACTCTACTGTGTTTCCTATATAGCCAGAACTGTCAGCTTGCTCAGAACTAAAGAACTGTGCTTCCTACACACAAGGGCAATATCTAATTCAACTCTGCTTAGGAAACTGACAAGAACAGTAGTTTCTCTTGCGTCCAATACACTGCATTTGCTGGGAACAGACGCGAGTGCTATTTGCAATGTGTATGGCCAATTGAGCACAATAGTGAATCTCCTTACCAGAGAAAAACTCTTGCTGCTAGGACCAGAAATTGCATGTGATTCAACTCCGTTTATGAAAGGAAATTCAACTCTGGCTCGCCTTACAAGAAACACACTCTGCTTTTGAGAAAGCAGCACTCTTCTACTCTAGTGTGTTTCCTATAGAGCCAGAACAGTCAGCTTGCTCAGAACCAAAGAACTGTGCTTCCTACACACAATGGCCATAACCAGTTCAACTCTGCTTAGGAAACTGACAAGAACAGTAGTTTCTCTTGTGTCCAATACAATGCACTTGCTGGGTACAGACGCGAGTGCTATTTGCACTGTGTATGGCCAAATGAGCACAATAGTGACTCTCCTTACCAGAAAACAACTCTTGGTGCTAGGACCAGAAACTGCATGTGATTCAACTCCGTTTATGAAAGGGAATTCAACTCTAGCTTGTCTTACAAGAAACACACTCTGCTTTTGAGAAAGCAGCACTCTTCTACTCTACTGTGTTTCCTATATAGCCAGAACAGTCAGCTTGCTCAGAACTAAAGAACTGTGCTTCCTACACACAAAGGCCATATCTAATTCAACTCTGCTTAGAAAACTGACAAGAACAGTAGTTTCTCTTGCGTCCAATACACTGCATTTGCTGGGATAAGACGCGAGTGCTATTTGCACTGTGTATGGCCAATTGAGCACAATAGTGAATCTCCTTACCAGAAAACAACTCTTGCTGCTAGGACCAGAAATTGCATGTGATTCAACACCGTTTATGAAAGGGAATTAAACTCTGGCTCGCCTTACAAGAAACACACTCTGCTTTTGAGAAAGCAGCACTCTTCTACTCTACTGTGTTTGCTATAGAGCCAGAACAGTCAGCTTGCTCAGAACCAAAGAACTGTGCTTCCTACACACAATGGCCATAACTAGTTCAACTCTGCTTAGGAAACTGACAAGAACAGTAGTTTCTCTTGCGTCCAATACAATGCACTTGCTGGGTACAGACGCGAGTGCTATTTGCACTGTGTATGGCCAAATGAGCACAATAGTGACTCTCCTTACCAGAAAACAACTCTTGGTGCTAGGACCAGAAACTGCATGTGATTCAACTCCGTTTATGAAAGGGAATTCAACTCTAGCTTGCCTTACAAGAAACACACTCTGCTATTGAGAAAGCAGCACTCTTCTACTCTACTGTGTTTCCTATATAGCCAGAACAGTCAGCTTGCTCAGAACTAAAGAACTGTGCTTCCTACACACAAGGGCCATATCTAATTCAACTCTTCGTAGGAAACTGACAAGAACAGTAGTTTCTCTTGCGTCCAATACACTGCATTTGCTGGGATAAGACGCGAGTGCTATTTGCACTGTGTATGGCCAATTGAGCACAATAGTGAATCTCCTTACCAGAAAACAACTTTTGCTGCTAGGACCAGAAACTGCATGTGATTCAACTCCGTTTATGAAGGGAAATCAACTCTAGCTCGCCTTACAAGAAACACACTCTGCTTTAGAGAAAGCAGCACTCTTCTACTCTACTGTGTTTCCTATATAGCCAGAACTGTCAGCTTGCTGAGAACTAAAGAACTGTGCTTCCTACACACAAGGGCCATATCTAATTCTACTCTGCTTAGGAAACTGACAAGAACAGTAGTTTCTCTTGCCTCCAATTTGCTGGGAACAGACGCGAGTGCTATTTGCACTGTGTATGGCCAATTGAGCACAATAGTGAATCTCCTTACAAGAAAACAACTCTTCCTGCTAGGACCAGAAATTGCACGTGATTCAACTCCGTTTATGAAAGGGAATTAAACTCTGGCTCCCCTTACAAGAAACACACTCTGCTTTTGAGAAAGCAGCACTCTTCTACTCTACTGTGTTTCCTATATAGCCAGAACAGTCAGCTTGCTCAGAACTAAAGAACTGTGCTTCCTACACACAAGGGCCATATCTAATTCAACTCTTCGTAGGAAACTGACAAGAACAGTAGTTTCTCTTGCGTCCAATACACTGCATTTGCTGGGATAAGACGCGAGTGCTATTTGCACTGTGTATGGCCAATTGAGCACAATAGTGAATCTCCTTACCAGAAAACAACTTTTGCTGCTAGGACCAGAAACTGCATGTGATTCAACTCCGTTTATGAAAGGGAAATCAACTCTAGCTCGCCTTACAAGAAACACACTCTGCTTTAGAGAAAGCAGCACTCTTCTACTCTACTGTGTTTCCTATATAGCCAGAACAGTCAGCTTGCTCAGAACTAAAGAACTGTGCTTCCTACACACAAGGGCCATATCTAATTCAACTCTGCTTAGGAAACTGACAAGAACTGTAGTTTCTCTTCTGTCCAATACACTGCATTTACTGGGAACAGACGCGAGTGCTATTTGCAATGCGTATGGCCAATTGAGCACAATAGTGAATCTCCTTACCAGAAAACAACTTTTGCTGCTAGGACCAGAAACTGCATGTGATTCAACTCCGTTTATGAAAGGGAAATCAACTCTAGCTCGCCTTACAAGAAACACACTCTGCTTTAGAGAAAGCAGCACTCTTCTACTCTACTGTGTTTCCTATATAGCCAGAACTGTCAGCTTGCTCAGAACTAAAGAACTGTGCTTCCTACACACAAGGGCCATATCTAATTCAACTCTGCTTAGGAAACTGACAAGAACAGTAGTTTCTCTTGCGTCCAATACACTGCATTTGCTGGGAACAGACGCGAGTGCTATTTGCAATGTGTATGGCCAATTGAGCACAATAGTGAATCTCCTTACCAGAAAACAACTCTTCCTGCTAGGACCAGAAATTGCACGTGATTCAACTCCGTTTATGAAAGGGAATTAAACTCTGGCTCGCCTTACAAGAAACACACTCTGCTTTAGAGAAAGCAGCACTCTTCTACTCTACTGTGTTTCCTATATAGCCAGAACAGTCAGCTTGCTCAGAACTAAAGAACTGTGCTTCCTACACACAAGGGCCATATCTAATTCAACTCTTCGTAGGAAACTGACAAGAACAGTAGTTTCTCTTGCGTCCAATACACTGCATTTGCTGGGATAAGACGCGAGTGCTATTTGCACTGTGTATGGCCAATTGAGCACAATAGTGAATCTCCTTACCAGAAAACAACTTTTGCTGCTAGGACCAGAAACTGCATGTGATTCAACTCCGTTTATGAAAGGGAAATCAACTCTAGCTCGCCTTACAAGAAACACACTCTGCTTTAGAGAAAGCAGCACTCTTCTACTCTACTGTGTTTCCTATATAGCCAGAACTGTCAGCTTGATCAGAACTAAAGAACTGTGCTTCCTACACACAAGGGCCATATCTAATTCAACTCTGCTTAGGAAACTGACAAGAACAGTAGTTTCTCTTGCGTCCAATACACTGCATTTGCTGGGAACAGACGCGAGTGCTATTTGCAATGTGTATGGCCAAGAGAGCACAATAGTGAATCTCCTTACCAGAAAACAACTCTTCCTGCTAGGACCAGAAATTGCACGTGATTCAACTCCGTTTATGAAAGGGAATTAAACTCTGGGTCGCCTTACAAGAAACACACTCTGCTTTTGAGAAAGCAGCACTCTTCTACTCTACTGTGTTTCCTATAGAGCCAGAACAGTCAGCTTGCTCAGAACCAAAGAACTGTGCTTCCTACACACAATGGCCATAACTAGTTCAACTCTGCTTAGGAAACTGACAAGAACAGTAGTTTCTCTTGCGTCCAATACAATGCACTTGCTGGGTACAGACGCGAGTGCTATTTGCACTGTGTATGGCCAAATGAGCACAATAGTGACTCTCCTTACCAGAAAACAACTCTTGGTGCTAGGACCAGAAACTGCATGTGATTCAACTCCGTTTATGAAAGGGAATTCAACTCTAGCTTGCCTTACAAGAAACACACTCTGCTTTTGAGAAAGCAGCACTCTTCTACTCTACTGTGTTTCCTATATAGCCAGAACAGTCAGCTTGCTCAGAACTAAAGAACTGTGCTTCCTACACACAAGGGCGATATCTAATTCAACTCTGCTTAGGAAACTGACAAGAACAGTAGTTTCTCTTGCGTCCAATACACTGCATTTGCTGGGATAAGACGCAAGTGCTATTTGCACTGTGTATGGCCAATTGAGCACAATAGTGAATCTCCTTACCAGAAAACAACTTTTGCTGCTAGGACCAGAAACTGCATGTGATTCTACTCCGTTTATGAAAGGGAAATCAACTCTAGCTCGCCTTACAAGAAACACACTCTGCTTTAGAGAAAGCAGCACTCTTCTACTCTATTGTGTTTCCTATATAGCCAGAACAGTCAGCTTGCTCAGAACTAAAGAACTGTGCTTCCTACACACAAGGGCCATATCTAATTCAACTCTGCTTAGGAAACTGACAAGAACAGTAGTTTCTCTTGCGTCCAATATGCTGGGTACAGACGCGAGTGCTATTTGCAATGTGTATGGCCAATTGAGCACAATAGTGAATCTCCTTACCAGAAAACAACTCTTCCTGCTAGGACCAGAAATTGCATGTGATTCAACTCCGTTTATGAAAGGGAATTAAACTCTGGCTCGCCTTACAAGAAACACACTCTGCTTTTGAGAAAGCAGCACTCTTCTACTCTACTGTGTTTCCTATAGAGCCAGAACAGTCAGCTTGCTCAGAACCAAAGAACTGTGCTTCCTACACACAATGGCCATAACTAGTTCAACTCTGCTTAGGAAACTGACAACAGTAGTTTCTCTTGCGTCCAATACAATGCATTGCTGGGTACAGTTGAGAGTGCTATTTGCACTGTGTATGGGGAAATGAGCACAATAGTGACTCTCCTTACCAGAAAACAACTCTTGGTGCTAGGACCAGAAACTGCATGTGATTCAACTCCGTTTATGAAAGGGAATTCAACTCTAGCTAGCCTTACAAGTAACACACTCTGCTTTTGAGAAAGCAGCACTCTTCTACTCTACTGTGTTTCCCATAGAGCCAGAACAGTCAGCTTGCTCAGAACTAAAGAACTGTGCTTCCTACACACAAGGGCCATATCTAATTCAACTCTGCTTAGGAAACTGACAAGAACAGTAGTTTCTCTTGCGTCCAATACACTGCATTTGCTGGGATAAGACGCGAGTGCTATTTGCACTGTGTATGGCCAATTGAGCACAATAGTGAATCTCCTTACCAGAAAACAACTTTTGCTGCTAGGACCAGAAACTGCATGTGATTCAACTCCGTTTATGAAAGGGAAATCAACTCTAGCTCGCCTTACAAGAAACACACTCTGCTTTAGAGAAAGCAGCACACTTCTACTCTACTGTGTTTCCTATATAGCCAGAACTGTCAGCTTGCTCAGAAATAAAGAACTGTGCTTCCTACACACAAGGGCAATATCTAATTCAACTCTGCTTAGGAAACTGACAAGAACAGTAGTTTCTCTTGCGTCCAAT
Source organism: Peromyscus californicus insignis (assembly GCF_007827085.1). Classification (NCBI taxonomy): domain Eukaryota; kingdom Metazoa; phylum Chordata; class Mammalia; order Rodentia; family Cricetidae; genus Peromyscus; species Peromyscus californicus. The sequence continues at coordinate 51,117 of NW_026294497.1, forward strand.
ATGCTGGGTACAGACGGGAGTGCTATTTGCAATGTGTATGGCCAATTGAGCACAATAGTGAATCTCCTTACCAGAAAACAACTCTTCCTGCTAGGACCAGAAATTGCATGTGATTCAACTCCGTTTATGAAAGGGAATTAAACTCTGGCTCGCCTTACAAGAAACACACTCTGCACTTGAGAAAGCAGCACTCTTCTACTCTACTGTGTTTCCTATAGAGCCAGAACAGTCAGCTTGCTCAGAACCAAAGAACTGTGCTTCCTACACACAATGGCCATAACTAGTTCAACTCTGCTTAGGAAACTGACAAGAAGAGTAGTTTCTCTTGCGTCCAATACAATGCATTGCTGGGTACAGATGAGAGTGCTATTTGCACTGTGTATGGGGAAATGAGCACAATAGTGACTCTCCTTACCAGAAAACAACTCTTGGTGCTAGGACCAGAAACTGCATGTGATTCAACTCCGTTTATGAAAGGGAATTCAACTCTAGCTAGCCTTACAAGAAACACACTCTGCTTTTGAGAAAGCAGCACTCTTCTACTCTACTGTGTTTCCCATAGAGCCAGAACAGTCAGCTTGCTCAGAACTAAAGAACTGTGCTTCCTACACACAAGGGCCATATCTAATTCAACTCTGCTTAGGAAACTGACAAGAACAGTAGTTTCTCTTGCGTCCAATACACTGCATTTGCTGGGATAAGACGCGAGTGCTATTTGCACTGTGTATGGCCAATTGAGCACAATAGTGAATCTCCTTACCAGAAAACAACTTTTGCTGCTAGGACCAGAAACTGCATGTGATTCAACTCCGTTTATGAAAGGGAAATCAACTCTAGCTCGCCTTACAAGAAACACACTCTGCTTTAGAGAAAGCAGCACTCTTCTACTCTACTGTGTTTCCTATATAGCCAGAACTGTCAGCTTGCTCAGAACTAAAGAACTGTGCTTCCTACACACAAGGGCAATATCTAATTCAACTCTGCTTAGGAAACTGACAAGAACAGTAGTTTCTCTTGCGTCCAATACACTGCATTTGCTGGGAACAGACGCGAGTGCTATTTGCAATGTGTATGGCCAATTGAGCACAATAGTGAATCTCCTTACCAGAAAAAAACTCTTGCTGCTAGGACCAGAAATTGCATGTGATTCAACTCCGTTTATGAAAGGAAATTCAACTCTGGCTCGCCTTACAAGAAACACACTCTGCTTTTGAGAAAGCAGCACTCTTCTACTCTAGTGTGTTTCCTATAGAGCCAGAACAGTCAGCTTGCTCAGAACCAAAGAACTGTGCTTCCTACACACAATGGCCATAACTAGTTCAACTCTGCTTAGGAAACTGACAAGAACAGTAGTTTCTCTTGCGTCCAATACAATGCACTTGCTGGGTACAGACGCGAGTGCTATTTGCACTGTGTATGGCCAAATGAGCACAATAGTGAATCTCCTTACCAGAAAACAACTCTTGCTGCTAGGAGCAGAAACTGCATGTGATTCAACTCCGTTTATGAAAGGGAATTAAACTCTGGCTCGCCTTACAAGAAACACACTCTGCTTTAGAGAAAGCAGCACTCTTCTACTCTACTGTGTTTCCTATATAGCCAGAACAGTCAGCTTGCTCAGAACTAAAGAACTGTGCTTCCTACACACAAGGGCCATATCTAATTCAACTCTGCTTAGGAAACTGACAAGAACAGTAGTTTCTCTTCTGTCCAATACACTGCATTTACTGGGAACAGACGCGAGTGCTATTTGCAATGCGTATGGCCAATTGAGCACAATAGTGAATCTCCTTACCAGAAAACAACTCTTGCTGCTAGGACCAGAAATTGCATGTGATTCAACTCCGTTTATGAAAGGGAATTAAACTCTGGCTCGCCTTAAAAGAAACACACTCTGCTTTTGAGAAAGCAGCACTCTTCTACTCTACTGTGTTTGCTATAGAGCCAGAACAGTCAGCTTGCTCAGAACCAAAGAACTGTGCTTCCTACACACAATGGCCATAACTAGTTCAACTCTGCTTTGGAAACTGACAAGAACAGTAGTTTCTCTTGCGTCCAATACAATGCACTTGCTGGGTACAGACGCGAGTGCTATTTGCACTGTGTATGGCCAAATGAGCACAATAGTGACTCTCCTTACCAGAAAACAACTCTTGGTGCTAGGACCAGAAACTGCATGTGATTCAACTCCGTTTATGAAAGGGAAATCAACTCTAGCTCGCCTTACAAGAAACACACTCTGCTATTGAGAAAGCAGCACTCTTCTACTCTACTGTGTTTCCTATATAGCCAGAACAGTCAGCTTGCTCAGAACTAAAGAACTGTGCTTCCTACACACAAGGGCCGTATCTAATTCAACTCTTCGAAGGAAACTGACAAGAACAGTAGTTTCTCTTGCGTCCAATACACTGCATTTGCTGGGATAAGACGCGAGTGCTATTTGCACTGTGTATGGCCAATTGAGCACAATAGTGAATCTCCTTACCAGAAAACAACTTTTGCTGCTAGGACCAGAAACTGCATGTGATTCAACTCCGTTTATGAAAGGGAAATCAACTCTAGCTCGCCTTACAAGAAACACACTCTGCTTTAGAGAAAGCAGCACTCTTCTACTCTACTGTGTTTCCTATATAGCCAGAACTGTCAGCTTGCTGAGAACTAAAGAACTGTGCTTCCTACACACAAGGGCCATATCTAATTCTACTCTGCTTAGGAAACTGACAAGAACAGTAGTTTCTCTTGCCTCCAATTTGCTGGGAACAGACGCGAGTGCTATTTGCACTGTGTATGGCCAATTGAGCACAATAGTGAATCTCCTTACCAGAAAACAACATTTGCTGCTAGGACCAGAAACTGCATGTGATTCAACTCCGTTTATGAAAGGGAATTAAACTCTGGCTCGCTTTACAAGAAACACACTCTGCTTTAGAGAAAGCAGCACTCTTCAACTCTACTCTGTTTCCTACATAGCCAGAACAGTCAGCTTGCTCAGAACCAAAGACTTGTGCTTCCTACACACAATGGCCATAACTAGTTCAACTCTGCTTAGGAAACTGACAAGAACAGTAGTTTCTCTTGCGTCCAATACAATGCACTTGCTGGGTACAGACGCGAGTGCTATTTGCACTGTGTATGGCCAAATGAGCACAATAGTGACTCTCCTTACCAGAAAACAACTCTTGCTGCTAGGACCAGAAACTGCATGTGATTCAACTCCGTTTATGAAAGGGAATTCAACTCTAGCTTGCCTTACAAGAAACACACTCTGCTTTTGAGAAAGCAGCACTCTTCTACTCTACTGTGTTTCCTATATAGCCAGAACAGTCAGCTTGCTCAGAACTAAAGAACTGTGCTTCCTACACACAAAGGCCATATCTAATTCAACTCTGCTTAGAAAACTGACAAGAACAGTAGTTTCTCTTGCGTCCAATACACTGCATTTGCTGGGATAAGACGCGAGTGCTATTTGCACTGTGTATGGCCAATTTAGCACAATAGTGAATCTCCTTACCAGAAAACAACTATTGCTGCTAGGACCAGAAACTGCATGTGATTCAACTCCGTTTATGAAAGGGAATTAAACTCTGGCTCGCCTTACAAGAAACACACTCTGCTTTAGAGAAAGCAGCACTCTTCTACTCTACTGTGTTTCCTATATAGCCAGAACAGTCAGCTTGCTCAGAACTAAAGAACTGTGCTTCCTACACACAAGGGCCATATCTAATTCAACTCTGCTTAGGAAACTGACAAGAACAGTAGTTTCTCTTGTGTCCAATACACAGCATTTGCTGGGAACAGACGCGAGTGCTATTTGCAATGTGTATGGCCAATTGAGCACAATAGTGAATCTCCTTACCAGAAAACAACTCTTGCTGCTAGGACCAGAAATTGCATGTGATTCAACTCCGTTTATGAAAGGGAATTAAACTCTGGCTCGCCTTACAAGAAACACACTCTGCTTTTGAGAAAGCAGCACTCTTCTACTCTACTGTGTTTCCTATAGAGCCAGAACAGTCAGCTTGCTCAGAACCAAAGAACTGTGCTTCCTACACACAATGGCCATAACTAGTTCAACTCTGCTTAGGAAACTGACAAGAACAGTAGTTTCTCTTGCGTCCAATACAATGCACTTGCTGGGTACAGACGCGAGTGCTATTTGCACTGTATATGGCCAAATGAGCACAATAGTGACTCTCCTTACCAGAAAAAAACTCTTGGTGCTAGGACCAGAAACTGCATGTGATTCAACTCCGTTTATGAAAGGGAATTCAACTCTAGCTTGCCTTACAAGAAACACACTCTGCTATTGAGAAAGCAGCACTCTTCTACTCTACTGTGTTTCCTATATAGCCAGAACAGTCAGCTTGCTCAGAACTAAAGAACTGTGCTTCCTACACACAAGGGCCATATCTAATTCAACTCTGCTTAGGAAACTGACAAGAACAGTAGTTTCTCTTGCGTCCAATACACTGCATTTGCTGGGATAAGACGCGAGTGCTATTTGCACTGTGTATGGCCAATTGAGCACAATAGTGAATCTCCTTACCAGAAAACAACTTTTGCTGCTAGGACCAGAAACTGCATGTGATTCAACTCCGTTTATGAAAGGGAAATCAACTCTAGCTCGCCTTACAAGAAACACACTCTGCTTTAGAGAAAGCAGCACTCTTCTACTCTACTGTGTTTCCTATATAGCCAGAACTGTCAGCTTGCTCAGAACTAAAGAACTGTGCTTCCTACAAACAAGGGCCATATCTAATTCAACTCTGCTTAGGAAACTGACAAGAACAGTAGTTTCTCTTGCGTCCAATACACTGCATTTGCTGGGAACAGACGCGAGTGCTATTTGCAATGTGTATGGCCAATTGAGCACAATAGTGAATCTCCTTACCAGAAAACAACTCTTGCTGCTAGGACCAGAAACTGCATGTGATTCAACTCCGTTTATGAAAGGGAAATCAACTCTAGCTCGCCTTACAAGAAACACACTCTGCTTTAGAGAAAGCAGCACTCTTCTACTCTACTGTGTTTCCTATATAGCCAGAACTGTCAGCTTGCTCAGAACTAAAGAACTGTGCTTCCTACACACAAGGGCCATATCTAATTAAACTCTGCTTAGGAAAATGACAAGAACAGTAGTTTCTCTTGCCTCCAATTTGCTGGGAACAGACGCGAGTGCTATTTGCACTGTGTATGGCCAATTGAGCACAATAGTGAATCTCCTTACCAGAAAACAACTTTTGCTGCTAGGACCAGAAACTGCATGTGATTCAACTCCGTTTATGAAAGGGAATTAAACTCTGGCTCGCCTTACAAGAAACACACTCTGCTTTAGAGAAAGCAGCACTCTTCAACTCTACTCTGTTTCCTACATAGCCAGAACAGTCAGCTTGCTCAGAACCAAAGAATTGTGCTTCCTACACACAATGGCCATAACTAGTTCAACTCTGCTTAGGAAACTGACAAGAACATTAGTTTCTCTTGCGTCCAATACAATGCACTTGCTGGGAACAGACGCGAGTGCTATTTGCACTGTGTATGGACAAATGAGCACAATAGTGACTCTCCTTACCAGAAAGCAACTCTTGCTGATAGGACCAGAAACTGCATGTGATTCAACTCCGTTTATGAAAGGGAATTCAACTCTAGCTTGCCTTACAAGAAACACACTCTGCTATTGAGAAAGCAGCACTCTTCTACTCTACTGTGTTTCCTATATAGCCAGAACAGTCAGCTTGCTCAGAACTAAAGAACTGTGCTTCCTACACACAAGGGCCATATCTAATTCAACTCTGCTTAGGAAACTGACAAGAACAGTAGTTTCTCTTGCGTCCAATACACTGCATTTGCTGGGATAAGACGCGAGTGCTATTTGCACTGTGTATGGCCAATTGAGCACAATAGTGAATCAACTACCAGAAAACAACTTTTGCTGCTAGGACCAGAAACTGCATGTGATTCAACTCCGTTTATGAAAGGGAAATCAACTCTAGCTCGCCTTACAAGAAACACACTCTGCTTTAGAGAAAGCAGCACTCTTCTACTCTACTGTGTTTCCTATATAGCCAGAACTGTCAGCTTGCTCAGAACTAAAGAACTGTGCTTCCTACACACAAGGGCCATATCTAATTCAACTCTGCTTAGGAAACTGACAAGAACAGTAGTTTCTCTTGCGTCCAATACACTGCATTTGCTGGGAACAGACGCGAGTGCTATTTGCAATGTGTATGGCCAATTGAGCACAATAGTGAATCTCCTTACCAGAAAACAACTCTTGCTGCTAGGACCAGAAATTGCATGTGATTCAACTCCGTTTATGAAAGGGAATTAAACTCTGGCTCGCCTTACAAGAAACACACTCTGCTTTTGAGAAAGCAGCACTCTACTACTCTACTGTGTTTCCTATAGAGCCAGAACAGTCAGCTTGCTCAGAACCAAAGAACTGTGCTTCCTACACACAATGGCCATAACTAGTTCAACTCTGCTTAGGAAACTGACAAGAACAGTAGTTTCTCTTGCGTCCAATACAATGCACTTGCTGGGTACAGACGCGAGTGCTATTTGCACTGTGTATGGCCAAATGAGCACAATAGTGACTCTCCTTACCAGAAAACAACTCTTGGTGCTAGGACCAGAAACTGCATGTGATTCAACTCCGTTTATGAAAGGGAATTCAACTCCAGCTTGCCTTACAAGAAACACACTCTGCTTTAGAGAAAGCAGCACTCTTCTACTCTACTGTGTTTCCTATATAGCCAGAACTGTCAGCTTGCTCAGAACTAAAGAACTGTGCTTCCTACACACAAGGGCCATATCTAATTCAACTCTGCTTAGGAAAATGACAAGAACAGTAGTTTCTCTTGCCTCCAATTTGCTGGGAACAGACGCGAGTGCTATTTGCACTGTGTATGGCCAATTGAGCACAATAGTGAATCTCCTTACCAGAAAACAACTTTTGCTGCTAGGACCAGAAACTGCATGTGATTCAACTCCGTTTATGAAAGGGAATTAAACTCTGGCTCGCCTTACAAGAAACACACTCTGCTTTAGAGAAAGCAGCACTCTTCAACTCTACTCTGTTTCCTACATAGCCAGAACAGTCAGCTTGCTCAGAACCAAAGAATTGTGCTTCCTACACACAATGGCCATAACTAGTTCAACTCTGCTTAGGAAACTGACAAGAACATTAGTTTCTCTTGCGTCCAATACAATGCACTTGCTGGGAACAGACGCGAGTGCTATTTGCACTGTGTATGGACAAATGAGCACAATAGTGACTCTCCTTACCAGAAAGCAACTCTTGCTGCTAGGACCAGAAACTGCATGTGATTCAACTCCGTTTATGAAAGGGAATTAAACTCTGGCTCGCCTTACAAGAAACACACTCTGCTTTTGAGAAAGCAGCACTCTACTACTCTACTGTGTTTCCTATAGAGCCAGAACAGTCAGCTTGCTCAGAACCAAAGAACTGTGCTTCCTACACACAATGGCCATAACTAGTTCAACTCTGCTTAGGAAACTGACAAGAACAGTAGTTTCTCTTGCGTCCAATACAATGCACTTGCTGGGTACAGACGCGAGTGCTATTTGCACTGTGTATGGCCAAATGAGCACAATAGTGACTCTCCTTACCAGAAAACAACTCTTGGTGCTAGGACCAGAAACTGCATGTGATTCAACTCCGTTTATGAAAGGGAATTCAACTCCAGCTTGCCTTACAAGAAACACACTCTGCTTTTGAGAAAGCAGCACTCTTCTACTCTACTGTGTTTCCTATATAGCCAGAACAGTCAGCTTGCTCAGAACTAAAGAACTGTGCTTCCTACACACAAGGGCCATATCTAATTCAACTCTGCTTAGGAAACTGACAAGAACAGTAGTTTCTCTTGCGTCCAATACACTGCATTTGCTGGGATAAGACGCAAGTGCTATTTGCACTGTGTATGGCCAATTGAGCACAATAGTGAATCTCCTTACCAGAAAACAACTTTTGCTGCTAGGACCAGAAACTGCATGTGATTCTACTCCGTTTATGAAAGGGAAATCAACTCTAGCTCGCCTTACAAGAAACACACTCTGCTTTAGAGAAAGCAGCACTCTTCTACTCTACTGTGTTTCCTATATAGCCAGAACAGTCAGCTTGCTCAGAACTAAAGAACTGTGCTTCCTACACACAAGGGCCATATCTAATTCAACTCTGCTTAGGAAACTGACAAGAACAGTAGTTTCTCTTGCGT
>NW_026294498.1:0-58425 GCF_007827085.1 Peromyscus californicus insignis
CAGAAAACAACTTTTGCTGCTAGGACCAGAAACTGCATGTGATTCAACTCCGTTTATGAAAGGGAAATCAACTCTAGCTCGCCTTACAAGAAACACACTCTGCTTTTGAGAAAGCAGCACTCTTCTACTCTACTGTGTTTCCTATATAGCCAGAACAGTCAGCTTGCTCAGAACTAAAGAACTGTGCTTCCTACACACAAGGGCCATATCTAATTCAACTCTGCTTAGGAAACTGACAAGAACAGTAGTTTCTCTTGCGTCCAATACACTGCATTTGCTGGGATAAGACGCGAGTGCTATTTGCACTGTGTATGGCCAATTGAGCACAATAGTGAATCTCCTTACCAGAAAACAACTCTTGCTGCTAGGACCAGAAACTGCATGTGATTCAACTCCGTTTATGAAAGGGAATTAAACTCTGGCTCGCCTTACAAGAAACACACTCTGCTTTTGAGAAAGCAGCACTCTTCTACTCTACTGTGTTTTCCTATATAGCCAGAACAGTCAGCTTGCTCAGAACTAAAGAACTGTGCTTCCTACACACAAGGGCCATATCTAATTCAACTCTGCTTAGGAAACTGACAAGAACAGTAGTTTCTCTTGCGTCCAATACACTGCATTTGCTGGGAACAGACGCGAGTGCTATTTGCAATGTGTATGGCCAATTGAGCACAATAGTGAATCTCCTTACCAGAAAACAACTCTTGCTGCTAGGACCAGAAATTGCATGTGATTCAACTCCGTTTATGAAAGGGAATTAAACTCTGGCTCGCCTTACAAGAAACACACTCTGCTTTTGAGAAAGCAGCACTCTTCTACTCTACTGTGTTTCCTATAGAGCCAGAACAGTCAGCTTGCTCAGAACCAAAGAACTGTGCTTCCTACACACAATGGCCATAACTAGTTCAACTCTGCTTAGGAAACTGACAAGAACAGTAGTTTCTCTTGCGTCCAATACAATGCACTTGCTGGGTACAGACGCGAGTGCTATTTGCACTGTGTATGGCCAATTGAGCACAATAGTGAATCTCCTTACCAGAAAACAACTTTTGCTGCTAGGACCAGAAACTGCATGTGATTCAACTCCGTTTATGAAAGGGAATTCAACTCTAGCTCGCCTTACAAGAAACACACTCTGCTTTTGAGAAAGCAGCACTCTTCTACTCTACTGTGTTTCCTATATAGCCAGAACAGTCAGCTTGCTCAGAACTAAAGAACTGTGCTTCCTACACACAAGGGCAATATCTAATTCAACTCTGCTTAGGAAACTGACAAGAACAGTAGTTTCTCTTGCGTCCAATACACTGCATTTGCTGGGAACAGACGCGAGTGCTATTTGCAATGTGTATGGCCAATTGAGCACAATAGTGAATCTCCTTACCAGAAAACAACTCTTGCTACTAGGACCAGAAATTGCATGTGATTCAACTCCTTTTCTGAAAGGGAATTAAACTCTGGCTCGCCTTAGGAGAAACACACTCTGCTTTTGAGAAAGCAGCACTCTTCTACTCTACTCTGTTTCCTATATAGCCAGAACAGTCAGCTTGCTCAGAACTAAAGAACTGTGCTTCCTACACACAAGGGCCATATCTAATTCATCTCTGCTTAGGAAACTGACAAGAACAGTAGTTTCTCTTGCGTCCAATACACTGCATTTGCTGGGAACAGACGCGAGTGCTATTTGCAATGTGTATGGCCAATTGAGCACAATAGTGAATCTCCTTACCAGAAAACAACTCTTGCTGCTAGGACCAGAAATTGCATGTGATTCAACTCCGTTTATGAAAGGGAATTAAACTCTGGCTCGCCTTACAAGAAACACACTCTGCTTTTGAGAAAGCAGCACTCTTCTACTCTACTGTGTTTCCTATAGAGCCAGAACAGTCAGTTGCTCAGAACCAAAAAACTGTGCTCCCTACACACAATGGCCATAACTAGTTCAACTCTGCTTAGGAAACTGACAAGAACAGTAGTTTCTCTTGCGTCCAATACAATGCACTTGCTGGGTACAGACACGAGTGCTATATGCACTGTGTATGGCCAAATGAGCAAAATACTGACTCTCCTTACCCGAAAACAACTCTTGGTGCTAGGACCAGAAACTGCATGTGATTCAACTCCGTTTATGAAAGGGAATTCAACTCTAGCTCGCCTTACAAGAAACACACTCTGCTTTTGAGAAAGCAGCACTCTTCTACTCTACTGTGTTTCCTATATAGCCAGAACAGTCAGCTTGCTCAGAACTAAAGAACTGTGCTTCCAAAATACAAGGGCCATATCTAATTCAACTCTGCTTAGGAAACTGACAAGAACAGTAGTTTCTCTTGCGTCCAATACACTGCATTTGCTGGGATAAGACGCGAGTGCTATTTGCACTGTGTATGGCCAATTGAGCACAATAGTGAATCTCCTTACCAGAAAACAACTTTTGCTGCTAGGACCAGAAACTGCATGTGATTCAACTCCGTTTATGAAAGGGAAATCAACTCTACCTCGCCTTAAAAGAAACACACTCTGCTTTAGAGAAAGCTGCACTCTTCTACTCTACTCTGTTTCCTATATAGCCAGAACTGTCAGCTTGCTCAGAACTAAAGAACTGTGCTTCCTACACACAAGGGCCATATCTAATTCAACTCTGCTTAGGAAACTGACAAGAACAGTAGTTTCTCTTGCGTCCAATACACTGCATTTGCTGGGATAAGACGCGAGTGCTATTTGCACTGTGTATGGCCAAATGAGCACAATAGTGACTCTCCTTACCAGAAAACAACTCTTGGTGCTAGGACCAGAAACTGCATGTGATTCAACTCCGTTTATGAAAGGGAATTCAACTCTAGCTTGCCTTACAAGAAACACACTCTGCTTTTGAGAAAGCAGCACTCTTCTACTCTACTGTGTTTCCTATATAGCCAGAACAGTCAGCTTGCTCAGAACTAAAGAACTGTGCTTCCTACACACAAGGGCCGTATCTAATTCAACTCTGCTTAGGAAACTGACAAGAACAGTAGTTTCTCTTGCGTCCAATACACTGCATTTGCTGGGATAAGACGCGAGTGCTATTTGCACTGTGTATGGCCAATTGAGCACAATAGTGAATCTCCTTACCAGAAAACAACTTTTGCTGCTAGGACCAGAAACTGCATGTGATTCAACTCCGTTTATGAAAGGGAAATCAACTCTAGCTCGCCTTACAAGAAACACACTCTGCTTTAGAGAAAGCAGCACTCTTCTACTCTACTGTGTTTCCTATATAGCCAGAACTGTCAGCTTGCTCAGAACTAAAGAACTGTGCTTCCTACACACAAGGGCAATATCTAATTCAACTCTGCTTAGGAAACTGACAAGAACAGTAGTTTCTCTTGCGTCCAATACACTGCATTTGCTGGGAACAGACGCGAGTGCTATTTGCAATGTGTATGGCCAATTGAGCACAATAGTGAATCTCCTTACCAGAAAACAACTCTTGCTGCTAGGACCAGAAATTGCATGTGATTCAACTCCGTTTATGAAAGGGAATTAAACTCTGGCTCGCCTTACAAGAAACACACTCTGCTTTTGAGAAAGCAGCACTCTTCTACTCTACTGTGTTTCCTATAGAGCCAGAACAGTCAGCTTGCTCAGAACCAAAGAACTGTGCTTCCTACACACAAGGGCAATATCTAATTCAACTCTGCTTAGGAAACTGACAAGAACAGTAGTTTCTCTTGCGTCCAATACACTGCATTTGCTGGGATAAGACGCGAGTGCTATTTGCAATGTGTATGGCCAATTGAGCACAATAGTGAATCTCCTTACCAGAAAACAACTTTTGCTGCTAGGACCAGAAACTGCATGTGATTCAACTCCGTTTATGAAAGGGAAATCAACTCTAGCTCGCCTTACAAGAAACACACTCTGCTTTTGATAAAGCAGCACTCTTCTACTCTACTGTGTTTCGTATATAGCCAGAACAGTCAGCTTGCTCAGAACTAAAGAACTGTGCTTCCTACACACAAAGGCCATATCTAATTCAACTCTGCTTAGGAAACTGACAAGAATAGTAGTTTCTCTTGCGTCCAATACACTGCATTTGCTGGGAACAGACGCGAGTGCTATTTGCAATGTGTATGGCCAATTGAGCACAATAGTGAATCTCCTTACCAGAAAACAACTCTTGCTGCTAGGACAAGAAACTGCATGTGATTCAACTCCGTTTATGAAAGGAAATTAAACTCTGGCTCGACTTACAAGAAACACACTCTGCTTTAGAGAAAGCAGCACTCTTCTACTCTACTGTGATTCCTATATAGCCAGAACAGTCAGCTTGCTCAGAACTAAAGAACTGTGCTTCCTACACACAAGGGCAATATCTAATTCAACTCTGCTTAGGAAACTGACAAGAACAGTAGTTTCTCTTGCGTCCAATACACTGCATTTGCTGGGAACAGACGCGAGTGCTATTTGCAATGTGTATGGCCAATTGAGCACAATAGTGAATCTCCTTACCAGAAAACAACTCTTGCTACTAGGACCAGAAATTGCATGTGATTCAACTCCTTTTCTGAAAGGGAATTAAACTCTGGCTCGCCTTACGAGAAACACACTCTGCTTTTGAGAAAGCAGCACTCTTCTACTCTACTCTGTTTCCTATATAGCCAGAACAGTCAGCTTGCTCAGAACTAAAGAACTGTGCTTCCTACACACAAGGGCCATATCTAATTCATCTCTGCTTAGGAAACTGACAAGAACAGTAGTTTCTCTTGCGTCCAATACACTGCATTTGCTGAGAACAGACGCGAGTGCTATTTGCAATGTGTATGGCCAATTGAGCACAATAGTGAATCTCCTTACCAGAAAACAACTCTTGCTGCTAGGACCAGAAATTGCATGTGATTCAACTCCGTTTATGAAAGGGAATTAAACTCTGGCTCGCCTTACAAGAAACACACTCTGCTTTTGAGAAAGCAGCACTCTTCTACTCTACTGTGTTTCCTATAGAGCCAGAACAGTCAGTTGCTCAGAACCAAAAAACTGTGCTCCCTACACACAATGGCCATAACTAGTTCAACTCTGCTTAGGAAACTGACAAGAACAGTAGTTTCTCTTGCGTCCAATACAATGCACTTGCTGGGTACAGACGCGAGTGCTATATGCACTGTGTATGGCCAAATGAGCAAAATAGTGACTCTCCTTACCCGAAAACAACTCTTGGTGCTAGGACCAGAAACTGCATGTGATTCAACTCCGTTTATGAAAGGGAATTCAACTCTAGCTCGCCTTACAAGAAACACACTCTGCTTTTGAGAAAGCAGCACTCTTCTACTCTACTGTGTTTCCTATATAGCCAGAACAGTCAGCTTGCTCAGAACTAAAGAACTGTGCTTCCAAAATACAAGGGCCATATCTAATTCAACTCTGCTTAGGAAACTGACAAGAACAGTAGTTTCTCTTGCGTCCAATACACTGCATTTGCTGGGATAAGACGCGAGTGCTATTTGCACTGTGTATGGCCAATTGAGCACAATAGTGAATCTCCTTACCAGAAAACAACTTTTGCTGCTAGGACCAGAAACTGCATGTGATTCAACTCCGTTTATGAAAGGGAAATCAACTCTACCTCGCCTTAAAAGAAACACACTCTGCTTTAGAGAAAGCAGCACTCTTCTACTCTACTGTGTTTCCTATATAGCCAGAACTGTCAGCTTGTTCAGAACTAAAGAACTGTGCTTCCTACACACAAGGGCAATATCTAATTCAACTCTGCTTAGGAAACTGACAAGAACAGTAGTTTCTCTTGCGTCCAATACACTGCATTTGCTGGGAACAGACGCGAGTGCTATTTGCAATGTGTATGGCCAATTGAGCACAATAGTGAATCTCCTTACCAGAAAACAACTCTTGCTGCTAGGACCAGAAATTGCATGTGATTCAACTCCGTTTATGAAAGGGAATTAAACTCTGGCTCGCCTTACAAGAAACACACTCTGCTTTTGAGAAAGCAGCACTCTTCTACTCTACTGTGTTTCCTATAGAGCCAGAACAGTCAGCTTGCTCAGAACCAAAGAACTGTGCTTCCTACACACAAGGGCAATATCTAATTCAACTCTGCTTAGGAAACTGACAAGAACAGTAGTTTCTCTTGCGTCCAATACACTGCATTTGCTGGGATAAGACGCGAGTGCTATTTGCAATGTGTATGGCCAATTGAGCACAATAGTGAATCTCCTTACCAGAAAACAACTTTTGCTGCTAGGACCAGAAACTGCATGTGATTCAACTCCGTTTATGAAAGGGAAATCAACTCTAGCTCGCCTTACAAGAAACACACTCTGCTTTTGAGAAAGCAGCACTCTTCTACTCTACTGTGTTTCGTATATAGCCAGAACAGTCAGCTTGCTCAGAACTAAAGAACTGTGCTTCCTACACACAAAGGCCATATCTAATTCAACTCTGCTTAGGAAACTGACAAGAACAGTAGTTTCTCTGCGTCCAATACACTGCATTTGCTGGGATAAGACGCGAGTGCTATTTGCACTGTGTATGGCCATTTGAGCACAATAGTGAATCTCCTTACCAGAAAACAACTCTTGCTGCTAGGACCAGAAACTGCATATGATTCAACTCCGTTTATGAAAGGGAATTAAACTCTGGCTCGACTTACAAGAAACACACTCTGCTTTAGAGAAAGCAGCACTCTTCTACTCTACTGTGATTCCTATATAGCCAGAACAGTCAGCTTGCTCAGAACTAAAGAACTGTGCTTCCTACACACAAGGGCCATATCTAATTCAACTCTGCTTAGGAAACTGACAAGAACAGTAGTTTCTCTTGCGTCCAATACACTGCATTTGCTGGGAACAGACGCGAGTGCTATTTGCAATGTGTATGGCCAATTGAGCACAATAGTGAATCTCCTTACCAGAAAACAACTCTTGCTGCTAGGACAAGAAACTGCATGTGATTCAACTCCGTTTATGAAAGGGAATTAAACTCTGGCTCGACTTACAAGAAACACACTCTGCTTTAGAGAAAGCAGCACTCTTCTACTCTACTGTGATTCCTATATAGCCAGAACAGTCAGCTTGCTCAGAACTAAAGAACTGTGCTTCCTACACACAAGGGCAATATCTAATTCAAATCTGCTTAGGAAACTGACAAGAACAGTAGTTTCTCTTGCGTCCAATACACTGCATTTGCTGGGAACAGACGCGAGTGCTATTTGCACTGTGTATGGCCAATTGAGCACAATAGTGACTCTCCTTACCAGAAAACAACTCTTGGTGCTAGGACCAGAAACTGCATGTGATTCAACTCCGTTTATGAAAGGGAATTCAACTCTAGCTTGCCTTACAAGAAACACACTCTGCTTTTGAGAAAGCAGCACTCTTCTACTCTACCGTGTTTCCTATATAACCAGAACAGTCAGCTTGCTCAGAACTAAAGAACTGTGCTTCCTACACACAAGGGCCATATCTAATTCAACTCTGCTTAGGAAACTGACAAGAACAGTAGTTTCTCTTGCGTCCAATACACTGCATTTGCTGGGATAAGACGCGAGTGCTATTTGCAATGTGTATGGCCAATTGAGCACAATAGTGAATCTCCTTACCAGAAAACATCTTTTGCTGCTAGGACCAGAAACTGCTTGTGATTCAACTCCGTTTATGAAAGGGAATTCAACTCTAGCTCGCCTTACAAGAAACACACTCTGCTTTTGAAAAAGCAGCACTCTTCTACTCTACTGTGTTTCCTATATAGCCAGAACATTCAGCTTGCTCAGAACTAAAGAACTGTGCGTCCAACACACAAAGGCCATATCTAATTCAACTCTGCTTAGGAAACTGACAAGAACAGTAGTTTCTCCTGCGTCCAATACACTGCATTTGCTGGGATAAGACGCGAGTGCTATTTGCACTGTGTATGGCCAATTGAGCACAATAGTGAATCTCCTTACCAGAAAACAACTTTTGCTGCTAGGACCAGAAACTGCATGTGACTCAACTCCGTTTATGAAAGGGAAATCAACTCTAGCTCGCCTTACAAGAAACACACTCTGCTTTAGAGAAAGCAGCACTCTTCTACTCTACTGTGTTTCCTATATAGCCAGAACTGTCAGCTTGCTCAGAACTAAAGAACTGTGCTTCCTACACACAAGGGCCATATCTAATTCAACTCTGCTTAGGAAACGGACAAGAACAGTAGTTTCTCTTGCGTCCAATACAATGCACTTGCTGGGTACAGACGCGAGGGCTATTTGCACTGTGTATGGCCAAATGAGCACAATAGTGACTCTCCTTACCAGAAAAGAACTTTTGCTGCTAGGACCAGAAACTGCATGTGATTCAACTCCATTTATGAAAGGGAATTAAACTCTGGCTCGCCTTACAAGAAACACACTCTGCTTTAGAGAAAGCAGCACTCTTCTACTCTACTATGTTTCCTACATAGCCAGAACAGTCAGCTTGCTCAGAACCAAAGAACTGTGCTTCCTACACACAATGGCCATAACTAGTTCAACTCTGCTTAGGAAACTGACAAGAACAGTAGTTTCTCTTGCGTCCAATACAATGCACTTGCTGGGTACAGAAGCGAGTGCTATTTGCACTGTGTATGGCCAAATGAGCACAATAGTGACTCTCCTTACCAGAAAACAACACTTGGTGCTAGGACCAGAAACTGCATGTGATTCAACTCCGTTTATGAAAGGGAATTCAACTCTAGCTTGCCTTACAAGAAACACACTCTGCTTTTGAGAAAGCAGCACTCTTCTACTCTACCGTGTTTCCTATATAGCCAGAACAGTCAGCTTGCTCAGAACTAAAGAACTGTGCTTCCTACACACAAGGGCCATATCTAATTCAACTCTGCTTAGGAAACTGACAAGAACAGTAGTTTCTCTTGCGTCCAATACACTGCATTTGCTGGGATAAGACGCGAGTGCTATTTGCACTGTGTATGGCCAATTGAGCACAATAGTGAATCTCCTTACCAGAAAACAACTCTTGCTGCTAGGACCAGAAACTGCATGTGATTCAACTCCGTTTATGAAAGGGAATTAAACTCTGGCTCGACTTACAAGAAACACACTCTGCTTTAGAGAAAGCAGCACTCTTCTACTCTACTGTGATTCCTATATAGCCAGAACAGTCAGCTTGCTCAGAACTAAAGAACTGTGCTTCCTACACACAAGGGCAATATCTAATTCAACTCTGCTTAGGAAACTGACAAGAACAGTAGTTTCTCTTGCGTCCAATACACTGCATTTGCTGGGAACAGACGCGAGTGCTATTTGCAATGTGTATGGCCAATTGAGCACAATAGTGAATCTCCTTACCAGAAAACAACTCTTGCTGCTAGGACCAGAAATTGCATGTGATTCAACTCCGTTTATGAAAGGGAATTAAACTCTGGCTCGCCTTACAAGAAACACACTCTGCTTTTGAGAAAGCAGCACTCTTCTACTCTACTGTGTTTGCTATAGAGACAGAACACTCAGCTTGCTCAGAACCAAAGAACTGTGCTTCCTACACACAATGGCCATAACTAGTTCAACTCTGCTTAGGAAACGGACAAGAACAGTAGTTTCTCTTGCGTCCAATACAATGCACTTGCTGGGTACAGACGCGAGGGCTATTTGCACTGTGTATGGCCAAATGAGCACAATAGTGACTCTCCTTACCAGAAAAGAACTTTTGCTGCTAGGACCAGAAACTGCATGTGATTCAACTCCATTTATGAAAGGGAATTAAACTCTGGCTCGCCTTACAAGAAACACACTCTGCTTTAGAGAAAGCAGCACTCTTCTACTCTACTATGTTTCCTACATAGCCAGAACAGTCAGCTTGCTCACAACCAAAGAACTGTGCTTCCTACACACAATGGCCATAACTAGTTCAACTCTGCTTAGGAAACTGACAAGAACAGTAGTTTCTCTTGCGTCCAATACAATGCACTTGCTGGGTACAGAAGCGAGTGCTATTTGCACTGTGTATGGCCAAATGAGCACAATAGTGACTCTCCTTACCAGAAAACAACACTTGGTGCTAGGACCAGAAACTGCATGTGATTCAACTCCGTTTATGAAAGGGAATTCAACTCTAGCTTGCCTTACAAGAAACACACTCTGCTTTTGAGAAAGCAGCACTCTTCTACTCTACCGTGTTTCCTATAAAGCCAGAACAGTCAGCTTGCTCAGAACTAAAGAACTGTGCTTCCTACACACAAGGGCCATATCTAATTCAACTCTGCTTAGGAAACTGACAAGAACAGTAGTTTCTCTTGCGTCCAATACACTGCATTTGCTGGGATAAGACGCGAGTGCTATTTGCAATGTGTATGGCCAATTGAGCACAATAGTGAATCTCCTTACCAGAAAACAACTTTTGCTGCTAGGACCAGAAACTGCATGTGATTCAACTCCGTTTATGAAAGGGAAATCAACTCTAGCTCGCCTTACAAGAAACACACTCTGCTTTAGAGAAAGCAGCACTCTTCTACTCTACTGTGTTTCCTATATAGCCAGAACAGTCAGCTTGCTCAGAACTAAAGAACTGTGCTTCCTACACACAAGGGCCATATCTAATTCAACTCTGCTTAGGAAACTGACAAGAACAGTAGTTTCTCTTGCGTCCAATACACTGCATTTGCTGGGATAAGACGCGAGTGCTATTTGCAATGTGTATGGCCAATTGAGCACAATAGTGAATCTCCTTACCAGAAAACAACTCTTGCTGCTAGGACCAGAAATTGCATGTGATTCAACTCCGTTTATGAAAGGGAATTAAACTCTGGCTCGCCTTACAAGAAACACACTCTGCTTTTGAGAAAGCAGCACTCTTCTACTCTACTGTGTTTCCTATAGAGCCAGAACAGTCAGCTTGCTCAGAACCAAAGAACTGTGCTTCCTACACACAAGGGCCATATCTAATTCAACTCTGCTTAGGAAACTGACAAGAACAGTAGTTTCTCTTGCGTCCAATACACTGCATTTGCTGGGAACAGACGCGAGTGCTATTTGCAATGTGTATGGCCAATTGAGCACAATAGTGAATCTCCTTACGAGAAAACAACTTTTGCTGCTAGGACCAGAAACTGCATGTGATTCAACTCCGTTTATGAAAGGGAAATCAACTCTAGCTCGCCTTACAAGAAACACACTCTGCTTTTGATAAAGCAGCACTATTCTACTCTACTGTGTTTCCTAAAAAGCCAGAACAGTCAGCTTGCTCAGAACTAAAGAACTGTGCTTCCTACACACAATGGCCATAACTAGTTCAACTCTGCTTAGGAAACGGACAAGAACAGTAGTTTCTCTTGCGTCCAATACAATGCACTTGCTGGGTACAGACGCGAGGGCTATTTGCACTGTGTATGGCCAAATGAGCACAATAGTGACTCTCCTTACCAGAAAAGAACTTTTGCTGCTAGGACCAGAAACTGCATGTGATTCAACTCCGTTTATGAAAGGGAATTCAACTCTAGCTTGCCTTACAAGAAACACACTCTGCTTTTGAGAAAGCAGCACTCTTCTACTCTACCGTGTTTCCTATATAGCCAGAACAGTCAGCTTGCTCAGAACTAAAGAACTGTGCTTCCTACACACAAGGGCCATATCTAATTCAACTCTGCTTAGGAAACTGACAAGAACAGTAGTTTCTCTTGCGTCCAATACACTGCATTTGCTGGGAACAGACGCGAGTGCTATTTGCAATGTGTAAGGCCAATTGAGCACAATAGTGAATCTCCTTACCAGAAAACAACTCTTGCTACTAGGACCAGAAATTGCATGTGATTCAACTCCTTTTCTGAAAGGGAATTAAACTCTGGCTCGCCTTAGGAGAAACACACTCTGCTTTTGAGAAAGCAGCACTCTTCTACTCTACTCTGTTTCCTATATAGCCAGAACAGTCAGCTTGCTCAGAACTAAAGAACTGTGCTTCCTACACACAAGGGCCATATCTAATTCATCTCTGCTTAGGAAACTGACAAGAACAGTAGTTTCTCTTGCGTCCAATACACTGCATTTGCTGGGAACAGACGCGAGTGCTATTTGCAATGTGTATGGCCAATTGAGCACAATAGTGAATCTCCTTACCAGAAAACAACTCTTGCTGCTAGGACCAGAAATTGCATGTGATTCAACTCCGTTTATGAAAGGGAATTAAACTCTGGCTCGCCTTACAAGAAACACACTCTGCTTTTGAGAAAGCAGCACTCTTCTACTCTACTGTGTTTCCTATAGAGCCAGAACAGTCAGTTGCTCAGAACCAAAAAACTGTGCTCCCTACACACAATGGCCATAACTAGTTCAACTCTGCTTAGGAAACTGACAAGAACAGTAGTTTCTCTTGCGTCCAATACAATGCACTTGCTGGGTACAGACACGAGTGCTATATGCACTGTGTATGGCCAAATGAGCAAAATACTGACTCTCCTTACCCGAAAACAACTCTTGGTGCTAGGACCAGAAACTGCATGTGATTCAACTCCGTTTATGAAAGGGAATTCAACTCTAGCTCGCCTTACAAGAAACACACTCTGCTTTTGAGAAAGCAGCACTCTTCTACTCTACTGTGTTTCCTATATAGCCAGAACAGTCAGCTTGCTCAGAACTAAAGAACTGTGCTTCCTACACACAAGGGCAATATCTAATTCAACTCTGCTTAGGAAACTGACAAGAACAGTAGTTTCTCTTGCGTCCAATACACTGCATTTGCTGGGAACAGACGCGAGTGCTATTTGCAATGTGTATGGCCAATTGAGCACAATAGTGAATCTCCTTACCAGAAAACAACTCTTGCTACTAGGACCAGAAATTGCATGTGATTCAACTCCTTTTCTGAAAGGGAATTAAACTCTGGCTCGCCTTAGGAGAAACACACTCTGCTTTTGAGAAAGCAGCACTCTTCTACTCTACTCTGTTTCCTATATAGCCAGAACAGTCAGCTTGCTCAGAACTAAAGAACTGTGCTTCCTACACACAAGGGCCATATCTAATTCATCTCTGCTTAGGAAACTGACAAGAACAGTAGTTTCTCTTGCGTCCAATACACTGCATTTGCTGGGAACAGACGCGAGTGCTATTTGCAATGTGTATGGCCAATTGAGCACAATAGTGAATCTCCTTACCAGAAAACAACTCTTGCTGCTAGGACCAGAAATTGCATGTGATTCAACTCCGTTTATGAAAGGGAATTAAACTCTGGCTCGCCTTACAAGAAACACACTCTGCTTTTGAGAAAGCAGCACTCTTCTACTCTACTGTGTTTCCTATAGAGCCAGAACAGTCAGTTGCTCAGAACCAAAAAACTGTGCTCCCTACACACAATGGCCATAACTAGTTCAACTCTGCTTAGGAAACTGACAAGAACATTAGTTTCTCTTGCGTCCAATACAATGCACTTGCTGGGTACAGACACGAGTGCTATATGCACTGTGTATGGCCAAATGAGCAAAATACTGACTCTCCTTACCCGAAAACAACTCTTGGTGCTAGGACCAGAAACTGCATGTGATTCAACTCCGTTTATGAAAGGGAATTCAACTCTAGCTCGCCTTACAAGAAACACACTCTGCTTTTGAGAAAGCAGCACTCTTCTACTCTACTGTGTTTCCTATATAGCCAGAACAGTCAGCTTGCTCAGAACTAAAGAACTGTGCTTCCAAAATACAAGGGCCATATCTAATTCAACTCTGCTTAGGAAACTGACAAGAACAGTAGTTTCTCTTGCGTCCAATACACTGCATTTGCTGGGATAAGACGCGAGTGCTATTTGCACTGTGTATGGCCAATTGAGCACAATAGTGAATCTCCTTACCAGAAAACAACTTTTGCTGCTAGGACCAGAAACTGCATGTGATTCAACTCCGTTTATGAAAGGGAAATCAACTCTACCTCGCCTTAAAAGAAACACACTCTGCTTTAGAGAAAGCTGCACTCTTCTACTCTACTCTGTTTCCTATATAGCCAGAACTGTCAGCTTGCTCAGAACTAAAGAACTGTGCTTCCTACACACAAGGGCCATATCTAATTCAACTCTGCTTAGGAAACTGACAAGAACAGTAGTTTCTCTTGCGTCCAATACACTGCATTTGCTGGGATAAGACGCGAGTGCTATTTGCACTGTGTATGGCCAAATGAGCACAATAGTGACTCTCCTTACCAGAAAACAACTCTTGGTGCTAGGACCAGAAACTGCATGTGATTCAACTCCGTTTATGAAAGGGAATTCAACTCTAGCTTGCCTTACAAGAAACACACTCTGCTTTTGAGAAAGCAGCACTCTTCTACTCTACTGTGTTTCCTATATAGCCAGAACAGTCAGCTTGCTCAGAACTAAAGAACTGTGCTTCCTACACACAAGGGCCGTATCTAATTCAACTCTGCTTAGGAAACTGACAAGAACAGTAGTTTCTCTTGCGTCCAATACACTGCATTTGCTGGGATAAGACGCGAGTGCTATTTGCACTGTGTATGGCCAATTGAGCACAATAGTGAATCTCCTTACCAGAAAACAACTTTTGCTGCTAGGACCAGAAACTGCATGTGATTCAACTCCGTTTATGAAAGGGAAATCAACTCTATCTCGCCTTACAAGAAACACACTCTGCTTTAGAGAAAGCAGCACTCTTCTACTCTACTGTGTTTCCTATATAGCCAGAACTGTCAGCTTGCTCAGAACTAAAGAACTGTGCTTCCTACACACAAGGGCAATATCTAATTCAACTCTGCTTAGGAAACTGACAAGAACAGTAGTTTCTCTTGCGTCCAATACACTGCATTTGCTGGGAACAGACGCGAGTGCTATTTGCAATGTGTATGGCCAATTGAGCACAATAGTGAATCTCCTTACCAGAAAACAACTCTTGCTGCTAGGACCAGAAATTGCATGTGATTCAACTCCGTTTATGAAAGGGAATTAAACTCTGGCTCGCCTTACAAGAAACACACTCTGCTTTTGAGAAAGCAGCACTCTTCTACTCTACTGTGTTTCCTATAGAGCCAGAACAGTCAGCTTGCTCAGAACCAAAGAACTGTGCTTCCTACACACAAGGGCAATATCTAATTCAACTCTGCTTAGGAAACTGACAAGAACAGTAGTTTCTCTTGCGTCCAATACACTGCATTTGCTGGGATAAGACGCGAGTGCTATTTGCAATGTGTATGGCCAATTGAGCACAATAGTGAATCTCCTTACCAGAAAACAACTTTTGCTGCTAGGACCAGAAACTGCATGTGATTCAACTCCGTTTATGAAAGGGAAATCAACTCTAGCTCGCCTTACAAGAAACACACTCTGCTTTTGATAAAGCAGCACTCTTCTACTCTACTGTGTTTCGTATATAGCCAGAACAGTCAGCTTGCTCAGAACTAAAGAACTGTGCTTCCTACACACAAAGGCCATATCTAATTCAACTCTGCTTAGGAAACTGACAAGAATAGTAGTTTCTCTTGCGTCCAATACACTGCATTTGCTGGGAACAGACGCGAGTGCTATTTGCAATGTGTATGGCCAATTGAGCACAATAGTGAATCTCCTTACCAGAAAACAACTCTTGCTGCTAGGACAAGAAACTGCATGTGATTCAACTCCGTTTATGAAAGGAAATTAAACTCTGGCTCGACTTACAAGAAACACACTCTGCTTTAGAGAAAGCAGCACTCTTCTACTCTACTGTGATTCCTATATAGCCAGAACAGTCAGCTTGCTCAGAACTAAAGAACTGTGCTTCCTACACACAAGGGCCATATCTAATTCAACTCTGCTTAGGAAACTGACAAGAACAGTAGTTTCTCTTGCGTCCAATACACTGCATTTGCTGGGATAAGACGTGAGTGCTATTTGCACTGTGTATGGCCAATTGAGCACAATAGTGAATCTCCTTACCAGAAAACAACTTTTGCTGCTAGGACCAGAAACTGCATGTGATTCAACTCCGTTTATGAAAGGGAATTCAACTCTAGCTCGCCTTACAAGAAACACACTCTTCTTTTGAAAAAGCAGCACTCTTCTACTCTACTGTGTTTCCTATATAGCCAGAACAGTCAGCTTGCTCAGAACTAAAGAACTGTGCTTCCTACACACAAGGGCAATATCTAATTCAACTCTGCTTAGGAAACTGACAAGAACAGTAGTTTCTCTTGCGTCCAATACACTGCATTTGCTGGGAACAGACGCGAGTGCTATTTGCACTGTGTATGGCCAATTGAGCACAATAGTGAATCTCCTTACCAGAAAACAACTCGTGCTGCTAGGACCAGAAATTGCATGTGATTCAACTCCGTTTATGAAAGGGAATTAAACTCTGGCTCGCCTTACAAGAAACACACTCTGCTTTTGAGAAAGCAGCACTCTTCTACTCTACTGTGTTTGCTATAGAGACAGAACACTCAGCTTGCTCAGAACCAAAGAACTGTGCTTCCTACACACAATGGCCATAACTAGTTCAACTCTGCTTAGGAAACGGACAAGAACAGTAGTTTCTCTTGCGTCCAATACAATGCACTTGCTGGGTACAGACGCGAGTGCTATTTGCACTGTTTATGGCCAATTGAGCACAATAGTGAATCTCCTTACCAGAAAACAACTTTTGCTGCTAGGACCAGAAACTGCATGTGATTCAACTCCGTTTATGAAAGGGAAATCAACTCTAGCTCGCCTTAGAAGAAACACACTCTGCTTTAGAGAAAGCAGCACTCTTCTACTCTACTGTGTTTCCTATATAGCCAGAACAGTCAGCTTGCTCAGAACTAAAGAACTGTGCTTCCTACACACAAGGGCAATATCTAATTCAACTCTGCTTAGGAAACTGACAAGAACAGTAGTTTCTCTTGCGTCCAATACACTGCATTTGCTGGGAACAGACGCGAGTGCTATTTGCAATGTGTAAGGCCAATTGAGCACAATAGTGAATCTCCTTACCAGAAAACAACTCTTGCTACTAGGACCAGAAATTGCATGTGATTCAACTCCTTTTCTGAAAGGGAATTAAACTCTGGCTCGCCTTAGGAGAAACACACTCTGCTTTTGAGAAAGCAGCACTCTTCTACTCTACTCTGTTTCCTATATAGCCAGAACAGTCAGCTTGCTCAGAACTAAAGAACTGTGCTTCCTACACACAAGGGCCATATCTAATTCATCTCTGCTTAGGAAACTGACAAGAACAGTAGTTTCTCTTGCGTCCAATACACTGCATTTGCTGGGAACAGACGCGAGTGCTATTTGCAATGTGTATGGCCAATTGAGCACAATAGTGAATCTCCTTACCAGAAAACAACTCTTGCTGCTAGGACCAGAAATTGCATGTGATTCAACTCCGTTTATGAAAGGGAATTAAACTCTGGCTCGCCTTACAAGAAACACACTCTGCTTTTGAGAAAGCAGCACTCTTCTACTCTACTGTGTTTCCTATAGAGCCAGAACAGTCAGTTGCTCAGAACCAAAAAACTGTGCTCCCTACACACAATGGCCATAACTAGTTCAACTCTGCTTAGGAAACTGACAAGAACAGTAGTTTCTCTTGCGTCCAATACAATGCACTTGCTGGGTACAGACACGAGTGCTATATGCACTGTGTATGGCCAAATGAGCAAAATACTGACTCTCCTTACCCGAAAACAACTCTTGGTGCTAGGACCAGAAACTGCATGTGATTCAACTCCGTTTATGAAAGGGAATTCAACTCTAGCTCGCCTTACAAGAAACACACTCTGCTTTTGAGAAAGCAGCACTCTTCTACTCTACTGTGTTTCCTATATAGCCAGAACAGTCAGCTTGCTCAGAACTAAAGAACTGTGCTTCCTACACACAAGGGCAATATCTAATTCAACTCTGCTTAGGAAACTGACAAGAACAGTAGTTTCTCTTGCGTCCAATACACTGCATTTGCTGGGAACAGACGCGAGTGCTATTTGCAATGTGTATGGCCAATTGAGCACAATAGTGAATCTCCTTACCAGAAAACAACTCTTGCTACTAGGACCAGAAATTGCATGTGATTCAACTCCTTTTCTGAAAGGGAATTAAACTCTGGCTCGCCTTAGGAGAAACACACTCTGCTTTTGAGAAAGCAGCACTCTTCTACTCTACTCTGTTTCCTATATAGCCAGAACAGTCAGCTTGCTCAGAACTAAAGAACTGTGCTTCCTACACACAAGGGCCATATCTAATTCATCTCTGCTTAGGAAACTGACAAGAACAGTAGTTTCTCTTGCGTCCAATACACTGCATTTGCTGGGAACAGACGCGAGTGCTATTTGCAATGTGTATGGCCAATTGAGCACAATAGTGAATCTCCTTACCAGAAAACAACTCTTGCTGCTAGGACCAGAAATTGCATGTGATTCAACTCCGTTTATGAAAGGGAATTAAACTCTGGCTCGCCTTACAAGAAACACACTCTGCTTTTGAGAAAGCAGCACTCTTCTACTCTACTGTGTTTCCTATAGAGCCAGAACAGTCAGTTGCTCAGAACCAAAAAACTGTGCTCCCTACACACAATGGCCATAACTAGTTCAACTCTGCTTAGGAAACTGACAAGAACAGTAGTTTCTCTTGCGTCCAATACAATGCACTTGCTGGGTACAGACACGAGTGCTATATGCACTGTGTATGGCCAAATGAGCAAAATACTGACTCTCCTTACCCGAAAACAACTCTTGGTGCTAGGACCAGAAACTGCATGTGATTCAACTCCGTTTATGAAAGGGAATTCAACTCTAGCTCGCCTTACAAGAAACACACTCTGCTTTTGAGAAAGCAGCACTCTTCTACTCTACTGTGTTTCCTATATAGCCAGAACAGTCAGCTTGCTCAGAACTAAAGAACTGTGCTTCCAAAATACAAGGGCCATATCTAATTCAACTCTGCTTAGGAAACTGACAAGAACAGTAGTTTCTCTTGCGTCCAATACACTGCATTTGCTGGGATAAGACGCGAGTGCTATTTGCACTGTGTATGGCCAATTGAGCACAATAGTGAATCTCCTTACCAGAAAACAACTTTTGCTGCTAGGACCAGAAACTGCATGTGATTCAACTCCGTTTATGAAAGGGAAATCAACTCTACCTCGCCTTAAAAGAAACACACTCTGCTTTAGAGAAAGCTGCACTCTTCTACTCTACTCTGTTTCCTATATAGCCAGAACTGTCAGCTTGCTCAGAACTAAAGAACTGTGCTTCCTACACACAAGGGCCATATCTAATTCAACTCTGCTTAGGAAACTGACAAGAACAGTAGTTTCTCTTGCGTCCAATACACTGCATTTGCTGGGATAAGACGCGAGTGCTATTTGCACTGTGTATGGCCAAATGAGCACAATAGTGACTCTCCTTACCAGAAAACAACTCTTGGTGCTAGGACCAGAAACTGCATGTGATTCAACTCCGTTTATGAAAGGGAATTCAACTCTAGCTTGCCTTACAAGAAACACACTCTGCTTTTGAGAAAGCAGCACTCTTCTACTCTACTGTGTTTCCTATATAGCCAGAACAGTCAGCTTGCTCAGAACTAAAGAACTGTGCTTCCTACACACAAGGGCCGTATCTAATTCAACTCTGCTTAGGAAACTGACAAGAACAGTAGTTTCTCTTGCGTCCAATACACTGCATTTGCTGGGATAAGACGCGAGTGCTATTTGCACTGTGTATGGCCAATTGAGCACAATAGTGAATCTCCTTACCAGAAAACAACTTTTGCTGCTAGGACCAGAAACTGCATGTGATTCAACTCCGTTTATGAAAGGGAAATCAACTCTAGCTCGCCTTACAAGAAACACACTCTGCTTTAGAGAAAGCAGCACTCTTCTACTCTACTGTGTTTCCTATATAGCCAGAACTGTCAGCTTGCTCAGAACTAAAGAACTGTGCTTCCTACACACAAGGGCAATATCTAATTCAACTCTGCTTAGGAAACTGACAAGAACAGTAGTTTCTCTTGCGTCCAATACACTGCATTTGCTGGGAACAGACGCGAGTGCTATTTGCAATGTGTATGGCCAATTGAGCACAATAGTGAATCTCCTTACCAGAAAACAACTCTTGCTGCTAGGACCAGAAATTGCATGTGATTCAACTCCGTTTATGAAAGGGAATTAAACTCTGGCTCGCCTTACAAGAAACACACTCTGCTTTTGAGAAAGCAGCACTCTTCTACTCTACTGTGTTTCCTATAGAGCCAGAACAGTCAGCTTGCTCAGAACCAAAGAACTGTGCTTCCTACACACAAGGGCAATATCTAATTCAACTCTGCTTAGGAAACTGACAAGAACAGTAGTTTCTCTTGCGTCCAATACACTGCATTTGCTGGGATAAGACGCGAGTGCTATTTGCAATGTGTATGGCCAATTGAGCACAATAGTGAATCTCCTTACCAGAAAACAACTTTTGCTGCTAGGACCAGAAACTGCATGTGATTCAACTCCGTTTATGAAAGGGAAATCAACTCTAGCTCGCCTTACAAGAAACACACTCTGCTTTTGATAAAGCAGCACTCTTCTACTCTACTGTGTTTCGTATATAGCCAGAACAGTCAGCTTGCTCAGAACTAAAGAACTGTGCTTCCTACACACAAAGGCCATATCTAATTCAACTCTGCTTAGGAAACTGACAAGAATAGTAGTTTCTCTTGCGTCCAATACACTGCATTTGCTGGGAACAGACGCGAGTGCTATTTGCAATGTGTATGGCCAATTGAGCACAATAGTGAATCTCCTTACCAGAAAACAACTCTTGCTGCTAGGACAAGAAACTGCATGTGATTCAACTCCGTTTATGAAAGGAAATTAAACTCTGGCTCGACTTACAAGAAACACACTCTGCTTTAGAGAAAGCAGCACTCTTC
Organism: Peromyscus californicus insignis; assembly: GCF_007827085.1. Lineage (NCBI taxonomy): Eukaryota > Metazoa > Chordata > Mammalia > Rodentia > Cricetidae > Peromyscus > Peromyscus californicus. The sequence continues at coordinate 20,820 of NW_026294498.1, forward strand.
TACTCTACTGTGATTCCTATATAGCCAGAACAGTCAGCTTGCTCAGAACTAAAGAACTGTGCTTCCTACACACAAGGGCAATATCTAATTCAACTCTGCTTAGGAAACTGACAAGAACAGTAGTTTCTCTTGCGTCCAATACACTGCATTTGCTGGGAACAGACGCGAGTGCTATTTGCAATGTGTATGGCCAATTGAGCACAATAGTGAATCTCCTTACCAGAAAACAACTCTTGCTACTAGGACCAGAAATTGCATGTGATTCAACTCCTTTTCTGAAAGGGAATTAAACTCTGGCTCGCCTTACGAGAAACACACTCTGCTTTTGAGAAAGCAGCACTCTTCTACTCTACTCTGTTTCCTATATAGCCAGAACAGTCAGCTTGCTCAGAACTAAAGAACTGTGCTTCCTACACACAAGGGCCATATCTAATTCATCTCTGCTTAGGAAACTGACAAGAACAGTAGTTTCTCTTGCGTCCAATACACTGCATTTGCTGAGAACAGACGCGAGTGCTATTTGCAATGTGTATGGCCAATTGAGCACAATAGTGAATCTCCTTACCAGAAAACAACTCTTGCTGCTAGGACCAGAAATTGCATGTGATTCAACTCCGTTTATGAAAGGGAATTAAACTCTGGCTCGCCTTACAAGAAACACACTCTGCTTTTGAGAAAGCAGCACTCTTCTACTCTACTGTGTTTCCTATAGAGCCAGAACAGTCAGTTGCTCAGAACCAAAAAACTGTGCTCCCTACACACAATGGCCATAACTAGTTCAACTCTGCTTAGGAAACTGACAAGAACAGTAGTTTCTCTTGCGTCCAATACAATGCACTTGCTGGGTACAGACGCGAGTGCTATATGCACTGTGTATGGCCAAATGAGCAAAATAGTGACTCTCCTTACCCGAAAACAACTCTTGGTGCTAGGACCAGAAACTGCATGTGATTCAACTCCGTTTATGAAAGGGAATTCAACTCTAGCTCGCCTTACAAGAAACACACTCTGCTTTTGAGAAAGCAGCACTCTTCTACTCTACTGTGTTTCCTATATAGCCAGAACAGTCAGCTTGCTCAGAACTAAAGAACTGTGCTTCCAAAATACAAGGGCCATATCTAATTCAACTCTGCTTAGGAAACTGACAAGAACAGTAGTTTCTCTTGCGTCCAATACACTGCATTTGCTGGGATAAGACGCGAGTGCTATTTGCACTGTGTATGGCCAATTGAGCACAATAGTGAATCTCCTTACCAGAAAACAACTTTTGCTGCTAGGACCAGAAACTGCATGTGATTCAACTCCGTTTATGAAAGGGAAATCAACTCTACCTCGCCTTAAAAGAAACACACTCTGCTTTAGAGAAAGCAGCACTCTTCTACTCTACTGTGTTTCCTATATAGCCAGAACTGTCAGCTTGCTCAGAACTAAAGAACTGTGCTTCCTACACACAAGGGCCATATCTAATTCAACTCTGCTTAGGAAACTGACAAGAACAGTAGTTTCTCTTGCGTCCAATACACTGCATTTGCTGGGATACAGACGCGAGTGCTATTTGCAATGTGTATGGCCAATTGAGCACAATAGTGAATCTCCTTACCAGAAAACAACTCTTGCTGCTAGGACCAGAAATTGCATGTGATTCAACTCCGTTTATGAAAGGGAATTAAACTCTGGCTCGCCTTACAAGAAACACACTCTGCTTTTGAGAAAGCAGCACTCTTCTACTCTACTGTGTTTCCTATAGAGCCAGAACAGTCAGCTTGCTCAGAACCAAAGAACTGTGCTTCCTACACACAAGGGCAATATCTAATTCAACTCTGCTTAGGAAACTGACAAGAACAGTAGTTTCTCTTGCGTCCAATACACTGCATTTGCTGGGATAAGACGCGAGTGCTATTTGCAATGTGTATGGCCAATTGAGCACAATAGTGAATCTCCTTACCAGAAAACAACTTTTGCTGCTAGGACCAGAAACTGCATGTGATTCAACTCCGTTTATGAAAGGGAATTCAACTCTAGCTCGCCTTACAAGAAACACACTCTGCTTTTGAGAAAGCAGCACTCTTCTACTCTACTGTGTTTCCTATATAGCCAGAACAGTCAGCTTGCTCAGAACTAAAGAACTGTGCTTCCTACACACAAAGGCCATATCTAATTCAACTCTGCTTAGGAAACTGACAAGAACAGTAGTTTCTCTTGCGTCCAATACACTGCATTTGCTGGGATAAGACGCGAGTGCTATTTGCACTGTGTATGGCCATTTGAGCACAATAGTGAATCTCCTTACCAGAAAACAACTCTTGCTGCTAGGACCAGAAACTGCATGTGATTCAACTCCGTTTATGAAAGGGAATTAAACTCTGGCTCGACTTACAAGAAACACACTCTGCTTTAGAGAAAGCAGCACTCTTCTACTCTACTGTGATTCCTATATAGCCAGAACAGTCAGCTTGCTCAGAACTAAAGAACTGTGCTTCCTACACACAAGGGCCATATCTAATTCAACTCTGCTTAGGAAACTGACAAGAACAGTAGTTTCTCTTGCGTCCAATACACTGCATTTGCTGGGAACAGACGCGAGTGCTATTTGCACTGTGTATGGCCAATTGAGCACAATAGTGACTCTCCTTACCAGAAAACAACTCTTGGTGCTAGGACCAGAAACTGCATGTGATTCAACTCCGTTTATGAAAGGGAATTCAACTCTAGCTTGCCTTACAAGAAACACACTCTGCTTTTGAGAAAGCAGCACTCTTCTACTCTACCGTGTTTCCTATATAACCAGAACAGTCAGCTTGCTCAGAACTAAAGAACTGTGCTTCCTACACACAAGGGCCATATCTAATTCAACTCTGCTTAGGAAACTGACAAGAACAGTAGTTTCTCTTGCGTCCAATACACTGCATTTGCTGGGATAAGACGCGAGTGCTATTTGCAATGTGTATGGCCAATTGAGCACAATAGTGAATCTCCTTACCAGAAAACATCTTTTGCTGCTAGGACCAGAAACTGCATGTGATTCAACTCCGTTTATGAAAGGGAATTCAACTCTAGCTCGCCTTACAAGAAACACACTCTGCTTTTGAAAAAGCAGCACTCTTCTACTCTACTGTGTTTCCTATATAGCCAGAACAGTCAGCTTGCTCAGAACTAAAGAACTGTGCGTCCAACACACAAAGGCCATATCTAATTCAACTCTGCTTAGGAAACTGACAAGAACAGTAGTTTCTCCTGCGTCCAATACACTGCATTTGCTGGGATAAGACGCGAGTGCTATTTGCACTGTGTATGGCCAATTGAGCACAATAGTGAATCTCCTTACCAGAAAACAACTTTTGCTGCTAGGACCAGAAACTGCATGTGACTCAACTCCGTTTATGAAAGGGAAATCAACTCTAGCTCGCCTTACAAGAAACACACTCTGCTTTAGAGAAAGCAGCACTCTTCTACTCTACTGTGTTTCCTATATAGCCAGAACTGTCAGCTTGCTCAGAACTAAAGAACTGTGCTTCCTACACACAAGGGCCATATCTAATTCAACTCTGCTTAGGAAACGGACAAGAACAGTAGTTTCTCTTGCGTCCAATACAATGCACTTGCTGGGTACAGACGCGAGGGCTATTTGCACTGTGTATGGCCAAATGAGCACAATAGTGACTCTCCTTACCAGAAAAGAACTTTTGCTGCTAGGACCAGAAACTGCATGTGATTCAACTCCATTTATGAAAGGGAATTAAACTCTGGCTCGCCTTACAAGAAACACACTCTGCTTTAGAGAAAGCAGCACTCTTCTACTCTACTATGTTTCCTACATAGCCAGAACAGTCAGCTTGCTCAGAACCAAAGAACTGTGCTTCCTACACACAATGGCCATAACTAGTTCAACTCTGCTTAGGAAACTGACAAGAACAGTAGTTTCTCTTGCGTCCAATACAATGCACTTGCTGGGTACAGAAGCGAGTGCTATTTGCACTGTGTATGGCCAAATGAGCACAATAGTGACTCTCCTTACCAGAAAACAACACTTGGTGCTAGGACCAGAAACTGCATGTGATTCAACTCCGTTTATGAAAGGGAATTCAACTCTAGCTTGCCTTACAAGAAACACACTCTGCTTTTGAGAAAGCAGCACTCTTCTACTCTACCGTGTTTCCTATATAGCCAGAACAGTCAGCTTGCTCAGAACTAAAGAACTGTGCTTCCTACACACAAGGGCCATATCTAATTCAACTCTGCTTAGGAAACTGACAAGAACAGTAGTTTCTCTTGCGTCCAATACACTGCATTTGCTGGGATAAGACGCGAGTGCTATTTGCACTGTGTATGGCCAATTGAGCACAATAGTGAATCTCCTTACCAGAAAACAACTCTTGCTGCTAGGACCAGAAACTGCATGTGATTCAACTCCGTTTATGAAAGGGAATTAAACTCTGGCTCGCCTTACAAGAAACACACTCTGCTTTTGAGAAAGCAGCACTCTTCTACTCTACTGTGATTCCTATATAGCCAGAACAGTCAGCTTGCTCAGAACTAAAGAACTGTGCTTCCTACACACAAGGGCCATATCTAATTCAACTCTGCTTAGGAAACTGACAAGAACAGTAGTTTCTCTTGCGTCCAATACACTGCATTTGCTGGGAACAGACGCGAGTGCTATTTGCAATGTGTATGGCCAATTGAGCACAATAGTGAATCTCCTTACCAGAAAACAACTCTTGCTGCTAGGACCAGAAACTGCATGTGATTCAACTCCGTTTATGAAAGGGAATTAAACTCTGGCTCGCCTTACAAGAAACACACTCTGCTTTTGAGAAAGCAGCACTCTTCTACTCTACTGTTTTTCCTATATAGCCAGAACAGTCAGCTTGCTCAGAACTAAAGAACTGTGCTTCCTACACACAATGGCCATAACTAGTTCAACTCTGCTTAGGAAACTGACAAGAACAGTAGTTTCTCTTGCGTCCAATACAATGCACTTGCTGGGTACAGACGCGAGGTGCTATTTGCACTGTGTATGGCCAAATGAGCACAATAGTGACTCTCCTTACCAGAAAACAACTTTTGCTGCTAGGACCAGAAACTGCATGTGATTCAACTCCGTTTATGAAAGGGAATTAAACTCTGGCTCGCCTTACAAGAAACACACTCTGCTTTAGAGAAAGCAGCACTCTTCTACTCTACTGTGTTTCCTATATAGCCAGAACAGTCAGCTTGCTCAGAACCAAAGAACTGTGCTTCCTACACACAATGGCCATAACTAGTTCAACTCTGCTTAGGAAACTGACAAGAACAGTAGTTTCTCTTGCGTCCAATACAATGCACTTGCTGGGTACAGAAGCGAGTGCTATTTGCACTGTGTATGGCCAAATGAGCACAATAGTGACTCTCCTTACCAGAAAACAACACTTGGTGCTAGGACCAGAAACTGCATGTGATTCAACTCCGTTTATGAAAGGGAATTCAACTCTAGCTTGCCTTACAAGAAACACACTCTGCTTTTGAGAAAGCAGCACTCTTCTACTCTACCGTGTTTCCTATATAGCCAGAACAGTCAGCTTGCTCAGAACTAAAGAACTGTGCTTCCTACACACAAGGGCCATATCTAATTCAACTCTGCTTAGGAAACTGACAAGAACAGTAGTTTCTCTTGCGTCCAATACACTGCATTTGCTGGGATAAGACGCGAGTGCTATTTGCAATGTGTATGGCCAATTGAGCACAATAGTGAATCTCCTTACCAGAAAACAACTTTTGCTGCTAGGACCAGAAACTGCATGTGATTCAACTCCGTTTATGAAAGGGAAATCAACTCTAGCTCGCCTTACAAGAAACACACTCTGCTTTAGAGAAAGCAGCACTCTTCTACTCTACTGTGTTTCCTATATAGCCAGAACAGTCAGCTTGCTCAGAACTAAAGAACTGTGCTTCCTACACACAAGGGCCATATCTAATTCAACTCTGCTTAGGAAACTGACAAGAACAGTAGTTTCTCTTGCGTCCAATACACTGCATTTGCTGGGATAAGACGCGAGTGCTATTTGCAATGTGTATGGCCAATTGAGCACAATAGTGAATCTCCTTACCAGAAAACAACTCTTGCTGCTAGGACCAGAAATTGCATGTGATTCAACTCCGTTTATGAAAGGGAATTAAACTCTGGCTCGCCTTACAAGAAACACACTCTGCTTTTGAGAAAGCAGCACTCTTCTACTCTACTGTGTTTCCTATAGAGCCAGAACAGTCAGCTTGCTCAGAACCAAAGAACTGTGCTTCCTACACACAAGGGCCATATCTAATTCAACTCTGCTTAGGAAACTGACAAGAACAGTAGTTTCTCTTGCGTCCAATACACTGCATTTGCTGGGAACAGACGCGAGTGCTATTTGCAATGTGTATGGCCAATTGAGCACAATAGTGAATCTCCTTACGAGAAAACAACTTTTGCTGCTAGGACCAGAAACTGCATGTGATTCAACTCCGTTTATGAAAGGGAAATCAACTCTAGCTCGCCTTACAAGAAACACACTCTGCTTTTGATAAAGCAGCACTATTCTACTCTACTGTGTTTCCTAAAAAGCCAGAACAGTCAGCTTGCTCAGAACTAAAGAACTGTGCTTCCTACACACAAAGGCCATATCTAATTCAACTCTGCTTAGGAAACTGACAAGAACAGTAGTTTCTCTTGCGTCCAATACACTGCATTTGCTGGGATAAGACGCGAGTGCTATTTGCACTGTGTATGGCCAATTGAGCACAATAGTGAATCTCCTTACCAGAAAACAACTCTTGCTGCTAGGACCAGAAACTGCATGTGATTCAACTCCGTTTATGAAAGGGAATTAAACTCTGGCTCGACTTACAAGAAACACACTCTGCTTTAGAGAAAGCAGCACTCTTCTACTCTACTGTGTTTCCTATATAGCCAGAACAGTCAGCTTGCTCAGAACTAAAGAACTGTGCTTCCTACACACAAGGGCCATATCTAATTCAACTCTGCTTAGGAAACTGACAAGAACAGTAGTTTCTCTTGCGTCCAATACACTGCATTTGCTGGGAACAGACGCGAGTGCTATTTGCAATGTGTATGGCCAATTGAGCACAATAGTGAATCTCCTTACCAGAAAACAACTCTTGCTGCTAGGACCAGAAACTGCATGTGATTCAACTCCGTTTATGAAAGGGAATTAAACTCTCGCTCGACTTACAAGAAACACACTCTGCTTTAGAGAAAGCAGCACTCTTCTATTCTACTGTGGTTCCTATATAGCCAGAACAGTCAGCTTGCTCAGAACTAAAGAACTGTGCTTCCTACACACAAGGGCCATATCTAATTCAACTCTGCTTAGGAAACTGACAAGAACAGTAGTTTCTCTTGCGTCCAATACACTGCATTTGCTGGGAACAGACGCGAGTGCTATTTGCAATGTGTATGGCCAATTGAGCACAATAGTGAATCTCCTTACCAGAAAACAACTCTTGCTGCTAGGACAAGAAACTGCATGTGATTCAACTCCGTTTATGAAAGGGAATTAAACTCTGGCTCGACTTACAAGAAACACACTCTGCTTTAGAGAAAGCAGCACTCTTCTACTCTACTGTGATTCCTATATAGCCAGAACAGTCAGCTTGCTCAGAACTAAAGAACTGTGCTTCCTACACACAAGGGCAATATCTAATTCAACTCTGCTTAGGAAACTGACAAGAACAGTAGTTTCTCTTGCGTCCAATACACTGCATTTGCTGGGAGCAGACGCGAGTGCTATTTGCAATGTGTATGGACAATTGAGCACAATAGTGAATCTCCTTACCAGAAAACAACTCTTGCTGCTAGGACCAGAAATTGCATGTGATTCAACTCCGTTTATGAAAGGGAATTAAACTCTGGCTCGTCTTACAAGAAACACACTCTGCTTTTGAGAAAGCAGCACTCTTCTACTCTACTGTGTTTCCTATAGAGCCAGAACAGTCAGCTTGCTCAGAACCAAAGAACTGTGCTTCCTACACACAATGGCCATAACTAGTTCAACTCTGCTTAGGAAACGGACAAGAACAGTAGTTTCTCTTGCGTCCAATACAATGCACTTGCTGGGTACAGACGCGAGTGCTATTTGCACTGTTTATGGCCAAATGAGCACAATAGTGACTCTCCATACCAGAAAACAACTCTTGCTGCTAGGACCAGAAACTGTATGTGATTCAACTCCGTTTATGAAAGGGAATTCAACTCTAGCTTGCCTTACAAGAAACACACTCTGCTTTTGAGAAAGCAGCACTCTTCTACTCTACTGTGTTTCCTATATAGCCAGAACAGTCAGCTTGCTCAGAACTAAAGAACTGTGCTTCCTACACACAAGGGCCATATCTAATTCAACTCTGCTTAGGAAACTGACAAGAACAGTAGTTTCTCTTGCGTCCAATACACTGCATTTGCTGGGTTAAGACGCGAGTGCTATTTGCACTGTGTATGGCCAATTGAGCACAATAGTGAATCTCCTTACCAGAAAACAACTTTTGCTGCTAGGACCAGAAACTGCATGTGATTCAATTCCGTTTATGAAAGGGAATTAAACTCTGGCTCGCCTTACAAGAAACACACTCTGCTTTAGAGAAAGCAGCACTCTTCTACTCTACTCTGTTTCCTACATAGCCACAACAGTCAGCTTGCTCAGAACCAAAGAACTGTGCTTCCTACACACAATGGCCATAACTAGTTCAACTCTGCTTAGGAAACTGACAAGAACAGTAGTTTCTCTTGCGTCCAATACAATGCACTTGCTGGGTAAAGAAGCGAGTGCTATTTGCACTGTGTATGGCCAAATGAGCACAATAGTGACTCTCCTTACCAGAAAACAACTCTTGGTGCTAGGACCAGAAACTGCATGTGATTCAACTCCGTTTATGAAAGGGAATTCAACTCTAGCTTGCCTTACAAGAAACACACTCTGCTTTTGAGAAAGCAGCACTCTTCTACTCTACCGTGTTTCCTATATAGCCAGAACAGTCAGCTTGCTCAGAACTAAAGAACTGTGCTTCCTACACACAAGGGCCATATCTAATTCAACTCTGCTTAGGAAACTGACAAGAACAGTAGTTTCTCTTGCGTCCAATACACTGCATTTGCTGGGATAAGACGCGAGTGCTATTTGCACTGTGTATGGCCAATTGAGCACAATAGTGAATCTCCTTACCAGAAAACATCTTTTGCTGCTAGGACCAGAAACTGCATGTGATTCAACTCCGTTTATGAAAGGGAATTCAACTCTAGCTCGCCTTACAAGAAACACACTCTGCTTTTGAGAAAGCAGCACTCTTCTACTCTACTGTGTTTCCTATATAATCAGAACAGTCAGCTTGCTCAGAACTAAAGAACTGTGCTTCCTACACACAAAGGCCATATCTAATTCAACTCTGCTTAGGAAACTGACAAGAACAGTAGTTTCTCCTGCGTCCAATACAGTGCATTTCCTGGGATAAGACGCGAGTGCTATTTGCACTGTGTATGGCCAATTGAGCACAATAGTGAATCTCCTTACCAGAAAACAACTTTTGCTGCTAGGACCAGAAACTGCATGTGATTCAACTCCGTTTATGAAAGGGAAATCAACTCTAGCTCGCCTTACAAGAAACACACTCTGCTTTAGAGAAAGCAGCACTCTTCTACTCTACTGTGTTTCCTATATAGCCAGAACTGTCAGCTTGCTCAGAACTAAAGAACTGTGCTTCCTACACACAAGGGCCATATCTAATTCAACTCTGCTTAGGAAACTGACAAGAACAGTAGTTTCTCTTGCGTCCAATACACTCATTTGCTGGGAACAGACGCGAGTGCTATTTGCACTGTGTATGGCCAATTGAGCCCAATAGTGAATCTCCTTACCAGAAAACAACTCTTGCTGCTAGGACCAGAAATTGCATGTGATTCAACTCCGTTTATGAAAGGGAATTAAACTCTGGCTCGCCTTACAAGAAACACACTCTGCTTTTGAAAAGCAGCACTCTTCTACTCTACTGTGTTTCCTATAGAGCCAGAACAGTCAGCTTGCTCAGAACCAAAGAACTGTGCTTCCTACACACAAGGGCCATATCTAATTCAACTCTGCTTAGAAAACTGACAAGAACAGTAGTTTCTCTTGCGTCCAATACACTGCATTTGCTGGGATAAGACGCGAGTGCTATTTGCAATGTGTATGGCCAATTGAGCACAATAGCGAATCTCCTTACCAGAAAACAACTTTTGCTGCTAGGACCAGAAACTGCATGTGATTCAACTCCGTTTATGAAAGGGAAATCAACTCTAGCTCGCCTTACAAGAAACACACTCTGCTTTAGAGAAAGCAGCACTCTTCTACTCTACTGTGTTTCCTATATAGCCAGAACAGTCAGCTTGCTCAGAACTAAAGAACTCTGCTTCCTACACACAAGGGCCATATCTAATTCAACTCTGCTTAGGAAACTGACAAGAACAGTAGTTTCTCTTGCGTCCAATACACTGCATTTGCTGGGATAAGACGCGAGTGCTATTTGCAATGTGTATGGCCAATTGAGCACAATAGTGAATCTCCTTACCAGAAAACAACTCTTGCTGCTAGGACCAGAAATTGCATGTGATTCAACTCCGTTTATGAAAGGGAATTAAACTCTGGCTCGCCTTACAAGAAACACACTCTGCTTTTGAGAAAGCAGCACTCTTCTACTCTACTGTGTTTCCTATAGAGCCAGAACAGTCAGCTTGCTCAGAACCAAAGAACTGTGCTTCCTACACACAAGGGCCATATCTAATTCAACTCTGCTTAGGAAACTGACAAGAACAGTAGTTTCTCTTGCGTCCAATACACTGCATTTGCTGGGATAAGACGCGAGTGCTATTTGCACTGTGTATGGCCAATTGAGCACAATAGTGAATCTCCTTACCAGAAAACAACTTTTGCTGCTAGGACCAGAAACTGCATGTGATTCAACTCCGTTTATGAAAGGGAAATCAACTCTAGCTCGCCTTACAAGAAACACACTCTGCTTTAGAGAAAGCAGCACTCTTCTACTCTACTGTGTTTCCTATATAGCCAGAACAGTCAGCTTGCTCAAAACTAAAGAACTGTGCTTCCTACACACAAGGGCCATATCTAATTCAACTCTGCTTAGGAAACTGACAAGAACAGTAGTTTCTCTTGCGTCCAATACACTGCATTTGCTGGGATAAGACGCGAGTGCTATTTGCAATGTGTATGGCCAATTGAGCACAATAGTGAATCTCCTTACCAGAAAACAACTTTTGCTGCTAGGACCAGAAACTGCATGTGATTCAACTCCGTTTATGAAAGGGAAATCAACTCTAGCTCGCCTTACAAGAAACACACTCTGCTTTTGATAAAGCAGCACTCTTCTACTCTACTGTGTTTCCTATATAGCCAGAACAGTCAGCTTGCTCAGAACTAAAGAACTGTGCTTCCTACACACAAAGGCCATATCTAATTCAACTCTGCTTAGGAAACTGACAAGAACAGTAGTTTCTCTTGCGTCCAATACACTGCATTTGCTGGGATAAGACGCGAGTGCTATTTGCACTGTGTATGGCCAATTGAGCACAATAGTGAATCTCCTTACCAGAAAACAACTCTTGCTGCTAGGACCAGAAACTGCATGTGATTCAACTCCGTTTATGAAAGGGAATTAAACTCTGGCTCGACTTACAAGAAACACACTCTGCTTTAGAGAAAGCAGCACTCTTCTACTCTACTGTGTTTCCTATATAGCCAGAACAGTCAGCTTGCTCAGAACTAAAGAACTGTGCTTCCTACACACAAGGGCCATATCTAATTCAACTCTGCTTAGGAAACTGACAAGAACAGTAGTTTCTCTTGCGTCCAATACACTGCATTTGCTGGGAACAGACGCGAGTGCTATTTGCAATGTGTATGGCCAATTGAGCACAATAGTGAATCTCCTTACCAGAAAACAACTCTTGCTGCTAGGACCAGAAACTGCATGTGATTCAACTCCGTTTATGAAAGGGAATTAAACTCTCGCTCGACTTACAAAAACACACTCTGCTTTAGAGAAAGCAGCACTCTTCTATTCTACTGTGTTTCCTATATAGCCAGAACAGTCAGCTTGCTCAGAACTAAAGAACTGTGCTTCCTACACACAAGGGCAATATCTAATTCAACTCTGCTTAGGAAACTGACAAGAACAGTAGTTTCTCTTGCGTCCAATACACTGCATTTGCTGGGATAAGACGCGAGTGCTATTTGCAATGTGTATGGCCAATTGAGCACAATAGTGAATCTCCTTACCAGAAAACAACTTTTGCTGCTAGGCCCAGAAACTGCATGTGATTCAACTCCGTTTATGAAAGGGAATTCAACTCTAGCTTGCCTTACAAGAAACACACTCTGCTTTTGAGAAAGCAGCACTCTTCTACTCTACCGTGTTTCCTATATAGCCAGAACAGTCAGCTTGCTCAGAACTAAAGAACTGTGCTTCCTACACACAAGGGCCATATCTAATTCAACTCTGCTTAGGAAACTGACAAGAACAGTAGTTTCTCTTGCGTCCAATACACTGCATTTGCTGGGATAAGACGCGAGTGCTATTTGCACTGTGTATGGCCAATTGAGCACAATAGTGAATCTCCTTACCAGAAAACATCTTTTGCTGCTAGGACCAGAAACTGCATGTGATTCAACTCCGTTTATGAAAGGGAATTCAACTCTAGCTCGCCTTACAAGAAACACACTCTGCTTTTGAGAAAGCAGCACTCTTCTACTCTACTGTGTTTCCTATATAATCAGAACAGTCAGCTTGCTCAGAACTAAAGAACTGTGCTTCCTACACACAAAGGCCATATCTAATTCAACTCTGCTTAGGAAACTGACAAGAACAGTAGTTTCTCCTGCGTCCAATACAGTGCATTTCCTGGGATAAGACGCGAGTGCTATTTGCACTGTGTATGGCCAATTGAGCACAATAGTGAATCTCCTTACCAGAAAACAACTTTTGCTGCTAGGACCAGAAACTGCATGTGATTCAACTCCGTTTATGAAAGGGAAATCAACTCTAGCTCGCCTTACAAGAAACACACTCTGCTTTAGAGAAAGCAGCACTCTTCTACTCTACTGTGTTTCCTATATAGCCAGAACTGTCAGCTTGCTCAGAACTAAAGAACTGTGCTTCCTACACACAAGGGCCATATCTAATTCAACTCTGCTTAGGAAACTGACAAGAACAGTAGTTTCTCTTGCGTCCAATACACTCATTTGCTGGGAACAGACGCGAGTGCTATTTGCACTGTGTATGGCCAATTGAGCACAATAGTGAATCTCCTTACCAGAAAACAACTCTTGCTGCTAGGACCAGAAATTGCATGTGATTCAACTCCGTTTATGAAAGGGAATTAAACTCTGGCTCGCCTTACAAGAAACACACTCTGCTTTTGAAAAGCAGCACTCTTCTACTCTACTGTGTTTCCTATAGAGCCAGAACAGTCAGCTTGCTCAGAACCAAAGAACTGTGCTTCCTACACACAAGGGCCATATCTAATTCAACTCTGCTTAGAAAACTGACAAGAACAGTAGTTTCTCTTGCGTCCAATACACTGCATTTGCTGGGATAAGACGCGAGTGCTATTTGCAATGTGTATGGCCAATTGAGCACAATAGTGAATCTCCTTACCAGAAAACAACTTTTGCTGCTAGGACCAGAAACTGCATGTGATTCAACTCCGTTTATGAAAGGGAAATCAACTCTAGCTCGCCTTACAAGAAACACACTCTGCTTTAGAGAAAGCAGCACTCTTCTACTCTACTGTGTTTCCTATATAGCCAGAACAGTCAGCTTGCTCAGAACTAAAGAACTCTGCTTCCTACACACAAGGGCCATATCTAATTCAACTCTGCTTAGGAAACTGACAAGAACAGTAGTTTCTCTTGCGTCCAATACACTGCATTTGCTGGGATAAGACGCGAGTGCTATTTGCAATGTGTATGGCCAATTGAGCACAATAGTGAATCTCCTTACCAGAAAACAACTCTTGCTGCTAGGACCAGAAATTGCATGTGATTCAACTCCGTTTATGAAAGGGAATTAAACTCTGGCTCGCCTTACAAGAAACACACTCTGCTTTTGAGAAAGCAGCACTCTTCTACTCTACTGTGTTTCCTATAGAGCCAGAACAGTCAGCTTGCTCAGAACCAAAGAACTGTGCTTCCTACACACAAGGGCCATATCTAATTCAACTCTGCTTAGGAAACTGACAAGAACAGTAGTTTCTCTTGCGTCCAATACACTGCATTTGCTGGGATAAGACGCGAGTGCTATTTGCAATGTGTATGGCCAATTGAGCACAATAGTGAATCTCCTTACCAGAAAACAACTTTTGCTGCTAGGACCAGAAACTGCATGTGATTCAACTCCGTTTATGAAAGGGAAATCAACTCTAGCTCGCCTTACAAGAAACACACTCTGCTTTAGAGAAAGCAGCACTCTTCTACTCTACTGTGTTTCCTATATAGCCAGAACAGTCAGCTTGCTCAGAACTAAAGAACTGTGCTTCCTACACACAAGGGCCATATCTAATTCAACTCTGCTTAGGAAACTGACAAGAACAGTAGTTTCTCTTGCGTCCAATACACTGCATTTGCTGGGATAAGACGCGAGTGCTATTTGCAATGTGTATGGCCAATTGAGCACAATAGTGAATCTCCTTACCAGAAAACAACTTTTGCTGCTAGGACCAGAAACTGCATGTGATTCAACTCCGTTTATGAAAGGGAAATCAACTCTAGCTCGCCTTACAAGAAACACACTCTGCTTTTGAGAAAGCAGCACTCTTCTACTCTACTGTGTTTCCTATATAGCCAGAACAGTCAGCTTGCTCAGAACTAAAGAACTGTGCTTCCTACACACAAAGGCCATATCTAATTCAACTCTGCTTAGGAAACTGACAAGAACAGTAGTTTCTCTTGCGTCCAATACACTGCATTTGCTGGGATAAGACGCGAGTGCTATTTGCACTGTGTATGGCCAATTGAGCACAATAGTGAATCTCCTTACCAGAAAACAACTCTTGCTGCTAGGACCAGAAACTGCATGTGATTCAACTCCGTTTATGAAAGGGAATTAAACTCTGGCTCGACTTACAAGAAACACACTCTGCTTTAGAGAAAGCAGCACTCTTCTACTCTACTGTGTTTCCTATATAGCCAGAACAGTCAGCTTGCTCAGAACTAAAGAACTGTGCTTCCTACACACAAGGGCCATATCTAATTCAACTCTGCTTAGGAAACTGACAAGAACAGTAGTTTCTCTTGCGTCCAATACACTGCATTTGCTGGGAACAGACGCGAGTGCTATTTGCAATGTGTATGGCCAATTGAGCACAATAGTGAATCTCCTTACCAGAAAACAACTCTTGCTGCTAGGACCAGAAACTGCATGTGATTCAACTCCGTTTATGAAAGGGAATTAAACTCTCGCTCGACTTACAAGAAACACACTCTGCTTTAGAGAAAGCAGCACTCTTCTATTCTACTGTGTTTCCTATATAGCCAGAACAGTCAGCTTGCTCAGAACTAAAGAACTGTGCTTCCTACACACAAGGGCAATATCTAATTCAACTCTGCTTAGGAAACTGACAAGAACAGTAGTTTCTCTTGCGTCCAATACACTGCATTTGCTGGGATAAGACGCGAGTGCTATTTGCAATGTGTATGGCCAATTGAGCACAATAGTGAATCTCCTTACCAGAAAACAACTTTTGCTGCTAGGACCAGAAACTGCATGTGATTCAACTCCGTTTATGAAAGGGAATTCAACTCTAGCTCGCCTTACAAGAAACACACTCTGCTTTTGAAAAAGCAGCACTCTTCTACTCTACTGTGTTTCCTATATAGCCAGAACAGTCAGCTTGCTCAGAACTAAAGAACTGTGCTTCCTACACACAAAGGCCATATCTAATTCAACTCTGCTTAGGAAACTGACAAGAACAGTAGTTTCTCTTGCGTCCAATACACTGCATTTGCTGGGATAAGACGCGAGTGCTATTTGCACTGTGTATGGCCAATTGAGCACAATAGTGAATCTCCTTACCAGAAAACAACTCTTGCTGCTAGGAACGGAAACTGTATGTCATTCAACTCCGTTTATGAAAGGGAATTAAACTCTGGCTCGACTTACAAGAAACACACTCTGCTTTAGAGAAAGCAGCACTCTTCTACTCTACTGTGATTCCTATATAGCCAGAACAGTCAGCTTGCTCAGAACTTAAGAACTGTGCTTCCTACACACAAGGGCAATATCTAATTCAACTCTGCTTAGGAAACTGACAAGAACAGTAGTTTCTCTTGCGTCCAATACACTGCATTTGCTGGGAACAGACGCGAGTGCTATTTGCACTGTGTATGGCCAATTGAGCACAATAGTGACTCTCCTTTCCAGAAAACAACTCTTGGTGCTAGGACCAGAAACTGCATGTGATTCAACTCCGTTTATGAAAGGGAATTCAACTCTAGCTTGCCTTACAAGAAACACACTCTGCTTTTGAGAAAGCAGCACTCTTCTACTCTACTGTGTTTCCTATATAGCCAGAACAGTCAGCTTGCTCAGAACTAAAGAACTGTGCTTCCTACACACAAGGGCCATATCTAATTCAACTCTGCTTAGGAAACTGACAAGAACAGGTAGTTTCTCCTGCGTCCAATACACTGCATTTGCTGGGATAAGACGCGAGTGCTATTTGCAATGTGTATGGCCAATTGAGCACAATAGTGAATCTCCTTACCAGAAAACAACTTTTGCTGCTAGGACCAGAAACTGCATGTGATTCAACTCCGTTTATGAAAGGGAAATCAACTCTAGCTCGCCTTACAAGAAACACACTCTGCTTTAGAGAAAGCAGCACTCTTCTACTCTACTGTGTTTCCTATATAGCCAGAACTGTCAGCTTGCTCAGAACTAAAGAACTGTGCTTCCTACACACAAGGGCCATATCTAATTCAACTCTGCTTAGGAAACTGACAAGAACAGTAGTTTCTCTTGCGTCCAATACACTGCATTTGCTGGGATAAGACGCGAGTGCTATTTGCAATGTGTATGGCCAATTGAGCACAATAGTGAATCTCCTTACCAGAAAACAACTTTTGCTGCTAGGACCAGAAACTGCATGTGATTCAACTCCGTTTATGAAAGGGAAATCAACTCTAGCTCGCCTTACAAGAAACACACTCTGCTTTTGAAAAAGCAGCACTCTTCTACTCTATTGTGTTTCCTAGGTAGCCAGAACAGTCAGCTTGCTCAGAACTAAAGAACTGTGCTTCCTACACACAAAGGCCATATCTAATTCAATTCTGCTTAGGAAACTGACAAGAACAGTAGTTTCTCTTGCGTCCAATACACTGCATTTGCTGGGATAAGACGCGAGTGCTATTTGCACTGTGTATGGCCAATTGAGCACAATAGTGAATCTCCTTACCAGAAAACAACTCTTGCTGCTAGGACCAGAAACTGCATGTGATTCAACTCCGTTTATGGAAGGGAATTAAACTCTGGCTCGACTTACAAGAAACACACTCTGCTTTAGAGAAAGCAGCACTCTTCTACTCTACTGTGATTCCTATATAGCCAGAACAGTCAGCTTGCTCAGAACTAAAGAACTGTGCTTCCTACACACAAGGGCAATATCTAATTCAACTCTGCTTAGGAAACTGACAAGAACAGTAGTTTCTCTTGCGTCCAATACACTGCATTTGCTGGGAACAGACGCGAGTGCTATTTGCAATGTGTATGGCCAATTGAGCACAATAGTGAATCTCCTTACCAGAAAACAGCTCTTGCTGCTAGGACCAGAAACTGCATGTGATTCAACTCCGTTTATGAAAGGGAATTAAACTCTGGCTCGACTTACAAGAAACACACTCTGCTTTAGAGAAAGCAGCACTCTTCTACTCTACTGTGATTCCTATATAGCCACAACAGTCAGCTTGCTCAGAACTAAAGAACTGTGCTTCCTACACACAAGGGCCATATCTAATTCAACTCTGCTTAGGAAACTGACAAGAACAGTAGTTTCTCTTGCGTTGAATACACTGCATTTGCTGGGATAAGACGCGAGTGCTATTTGCAATGTGTATGGCCAATTGAGAACAATACTGAATCTCCTTACCAGAAAACAACTTTTGCTGCTAGGACCAGAAACTGCATGTGATTCAACTCCGTTTATGAAAGGGATTTCAACTCTAGCTCGCCTTACAAGAAACACACTCTGCTTTTGAAAAAGCAGCACTCTTCTACTCTACTGTGTTTCCTATATAGCCAGAACAGTCAGCTTGCTCAGAACTAAAGAACTGTGCTTCCTACACACAAAGGCCATATCTAATTCAACTCTGCTTAGGAAACTGACAAGAACAGTAGTTTCTCCTGCGTCCAATACACTGCATTTGCTGGGATAAGACGCGAGTGCTATTTGCACTGTGTATGGCCAATTGAGCACAATAGTGAATCTCCTTACCAGAAAACAACTCTTGCTGCTAGGACCAGAAACTGCATGTGATTCAACTCCGTTTATGGAAGGGAATTAAACTCTGGCTAAACTTACAAGAAACACACTCTGCTTTAGAGAAAGCAGCACTCTTCTACTCTACTGTGATTCCTATATAGCCAGAACAGTCAGCTTGCTCAGAACTAAAGAACTGTGCTTCCTACACACAAGGGCAATATCTAATTCAACTCTACTTAGGAAACTGACAAGAACAGTAGTTTCTCTTGCGTCCAATACACTGCATTTGCTGGGAACAGACGCGAGTGCTATTTGCAATGTGTATGGCCAATTGAGCACAATAGTGAATCTCCTTACGAGAAAACAACTCTTGCTGCTAGGACCAGAAATTGCATGTGATTCAACTCCGTTTATGAAAGGGAATTAAACTCTGGCTCGCCTTACAAGAAACACACTCTGCTTTAGAGAAAGCAGCACTCTTCTTCTCTACTCTGTTTCCTACATAGCCAGAACAGTCAGCTTGCTCAGAACCAAAGAACTGTGCTTCCTACACACAATGGCCATAACTAGTTCAACTCTGCTTAGGAAACTGACAAGAACAGTAGTTTCTCTTGCGTCAAATACAATGCACTTGCTGGGTACAGAAGCGAGTGCTATTTGCACGGTGTATGTCCAAATGAGCACAATAGTGACTCTCCTTACCAGAAAACAACTCTTTTGCTAGGACCAGAAACTGCATGTGATTCAACTCCGTTTATGAAAGGGAATTCAACTCTAGCTTGCCTTACAAGAAACACACTCTGCTTTTGAGAAAGCAGCACTCTTCTACTCTACCGTGTTTCCTATATAGCCAGAACAGTCAGCTTGCTCAGAACTAAAGAACTGTGCTTCCTACACACAAGGGCCATATCTAATTCAACTCTGCTTAGGAAACTGACAAGAACAGTAGTTTCTCTTGCGTCCAATACACTGCATTTGCTGGGATAAGACGCGAGTGCTATTTGCACTGTGTATGGCCAATTGAGCACAATAGTGAATCTCCTTACCAGAAAACAACTTTTGCTGCTAGGACCAGAAACTGCATGTGATTCAACTCCGTTTATGAAAGGGAATTAAACTCTGGCTCGCCTTACAAGAAACACACTCTGCTTTTGAGAAAGCAGCACTCTTCTACTCTACTGTGTTTCCTATAGAGCCAGAACAGTCAGCTTGCTCAGAACCAAAGAACTGTGCTTCCTACACACAAGGGCCATATCTAATTCAACTCTGCTTAGGAAACTGACAAGAACAGTAGTTTCTCTTGCGTCCAATACACTGCATTTGCTGGGATAAGACGCGAGTGCTATTTGCAATGTGTATGGCCAATTGAGCACAATAGTGAATCTCCTTACCAGAAAACAACTTTTGCTGCTAGGACCAGAAACTGCATGTGATTCAACTCCGTTTATGAAAGGGAAATCAACTCTAGCTCGCCTTACAAGAAACACACTCTGCTTTAGAGAAAGCAGCACTCTTCTACTCTACTGTGTTTCCTATAGAGCCAGAACAGTCAGCTTGCTCAGAACTAAAGTATTGTGCTTCCTACACACAAGGGCCATATCTAATTCAACTCTGCTTAGGAAACTGACAAGAACAGTAGTTTCTCTTGCGTCCAATACACTGCATTTGCTGGGATAAGACGCGAGTGCTATTTGCAATGTGTATGGCCAATTGAGCACAATAGTGAATCTCCTTACCAGAAAACAACTTTTGCTGCTAGGACCAGAAACTGCATGTGATTCAACTCCGTTTATGAAAGGGAAATCAACTCTAGCTCGCCTTACAAGAAACACACTCTGCTTTTTAAAAAGCAGCACTCTTCTACTCTATTGTGTTTCCTATGTAGCCAGAACAGTCAGCTTGCTCAGAACTAAAGAACTGTGCTTCCTACACACAAAGGCCATATCTAATTCAACTCTGCTTAGGAAACTGACAAGAACAGTAGTTTCTCTTGCGTCCAATACACTGCATTTGCTGGGATAAGACGCGAGTGCTATTTGCACTGTGTATGGCCAATTGAGCACAATAGTGAATCTCCTTACCAGAAAACAACTCTTGCTGCTAGGACCAGAAACTGCATGTGATTCAACTCCGTTTATGGAAGGGAATTAAACTCTGGCTCGACTTACAAGAAACACACTCTGCTTTAGAGAAAGCAGCACTCTTCTACTCTACTGTGATTCCTATATAGCCAGAACAGTCAGCTTGCTCAGAACTAAAGAACTGTGCTTCCTACACACAAGGGCAATATCTAATTCAACTCTGCTTAGGAAACTGACAAGAACAGTAGTTTCTCTTGCGTCCAATACACTGCATTTGCTGGGAACAGACGCGAGTGCTATTTGCAATGTGTATGGCCAATTGAGCACAATAGTGAATCTCCTTACCAGAAAACAGCTCTTGCTGCTAGGACCAGAAACTGCATGTGATTCAACTCCGTTTATGAAAGGGAATTAAACTCTGGCTCGACTTACAAGAAACACACTCTGCTTTAGAGAAAGCAGCACTCTTCTACTCTACTGTGATTCCTATATAGCCAGAACAGTCAGCTTGCTCAGAACTAAAGAACTGTGCTTCCTACACACAAGGGCCATATCTAATTCAACTCTGCTTAGGAAACTGACAAGAACAGTAGTTTCTCTTGTGTCCAATACACTGCATTTGCTGGGATAAGACGCGAGTGCTATTTGCACTGTGTATGGCCAATTGAGCACAATAGTGAATCTCCTTACCAGAAAACAACTTTTGCTGCTAGGACCAGAAACTGCATGTGATTCAACTCCGTTTATGAAAGGGATTTCAACTCTAGCTCGCCTTACAAGAAACACACTCTGCTTTTGAAAAAGCAGCACTCTTCTACTCTACTGTGTTTCCTATATAGCCAGAACAGTCAGCTTGCTCAGAACTAAAGAACTGTGCTTCCTACACACAAAGGCCATATCTAATTCAACTCTGCTTAGGAAACTGACAAGAACAGTAGTTTCTCCTGCGTCCAATACACTGCATTTGCTGGGATAAGACGCGAGTGCTATTTGCACTGTGTATGGCCAATTGAGCACAATAGTGAATCTCCTTACCAGAAAACAACTCTTGTTGCTAGGACCAGAAACTGCATGTGATTCAACTCCGTTTATGGAAGGGAATTAAACTCTGGCTCGACTTACAAGAAACACACTCTGCTTTAGAGAAAGCAGCACTCTTCTACTCTACTGTCATTTCTATATAGCCAGAACAGTCAGCTTGCTCAGAACTAAAGAACTGTGCTTCCTACACACAAGGGCAATATCTAATTCAACTCTGCTTAGGAAACTGACAAGAATAGTAGTTTCTCTTGCGTCCAATACACTGCATTTGCTGGGAACAGACGCGAGTGCTATTTGCAATGTGTATGGCCAATTGAGCACAATAGTGAATCTCCTTACCAGAAAACAACTCTTGCTGCTAGGACCAGAAATTGCATGTGATTCAACTCCCTTTATGAAAGGGAATTAAACTCTGGCTCGCCTTACAAGAAACACACTCTGCTTTTGAGAAAGCAGCACTCTTCTACTCTACTGTGTTTGCTATAGAGACAGAACACTCAGCTTGCTCAGAACCAAAGAACTGTGCTTCCTACACACAATGGCCATAACTAGTTCAACTCTGCTTAGGAAACGGACAAGAACAGTAGTTTCTCTTGCGTCCAATACAATGCACTTGCTGGGTACAGACGCGAGTGCTATTTGCACTGTGTATGGCCAATTGAGCACAATAGTGAATCTCCTTACCAGAAAACAACTTTTGCTGCTAGGACCAGAAACTGCATGTGATTCAACTCCGTTTATGAAAGGGAATTAAACTCTGGCTCGCCTTACAAGAAACACACTCTGCTTTAGAGAAAGCAGCACTCTTCTTCTCTACTCTGTTTCCTACATAGCCAGAACAGTCAGCTTGCTCAGAACCAAAGAACTGTGCTTCCTACACACAATGGCCATAACTAGTTCAACTCTGCTTAGGAAACTGACAAGAACAGTAGTTTCTCTTGCGTCCAATACAATGCACTTGCTGGGTACAGAAGCGAGTGCTATTTGCACGGTGTATGTCCAAATGAGCACAATAGTGACTCTCCTTACCAGAAAACAACTCTTGGTGCTAGGACCAGAAACTGCATGTGATTCAACTCCGTTTATGAAAGGGAATTCAACTCTAGCTTGCCTTACAAGAAACACACTCTGCTTTTGAGAAAGCAGCACTCTTCTACTCTACCGTGTTTCCTATATAGCCAGAACAGTCAGCTTGCTCAGAACTAAAGAACTGTGCTTCCTACACACAAGGGCCATATCTAATTCAACTCTGCTTAGGAAACTGACAAGAACAGTAGTTTCTCTTGCGTCCAATACACTGCATTTGCTGGGATAAGACGCGAGTGCTATTTGCACTGTGTATGGCCAATTGAGCACAATAGTGAATCTCCTTACCAGAAAACAACTTTTGCTGCTAGGACCAGAAACTGCATGTGATTCAACTCCGTTTATGAAAGGGAATTCAACTCTAGCTCGCCTTACAAGAAACACACTCTGCTTTTGAAAAAGCAGCACTCTTCTACTCTACTGTGTTTCCTATATAGCCAGAACAGTCAGCTTGCTCAGAACTAAAGAACTGTTCTTCCTACACACAAAGGCCATATCTAATTCAACTCTGCTTAGGAAACTGACAAGAACAGTAGTTTCTCCTGCGTCCAATACACTGCATTGGCTGGGATAAGACGCGAGTGCTATTTGCACTGTGTATGGCCAATTGAGAACAATAGTGAATCTCCTTACCAGAAAACAACTTTTGCTGCTAGGACCAGAAACTGCATGTAATTCAACTCCGTTTATGAAAGAGAAATCAACTCTAGCTCGCCTTACAAGGAACACACTCTGCTTTAGTGAAAGCAGCACTCTTCTACTCTACTGTGTTTCCTATATAGCCAGAACTGTCAGCTTGCTCAGAACTAAAGAACTGTGCTTCCTACACACAAGGGCCATATCTAATTCAACTCTGCTTAGGAAACTGACAAGAACAGTAGTTTCTCTTGCGTCCAATACACTCATTTGCTGGGAACAGACGCGAGTGCTATTTGCAATGTGTATGGCCAATTGAGCACAATAGTGAATCTCCTTACCAGAAAACAACTTTTGCTGCTAGGACCAGAAACTGCATGTGATTCAACTCCGTTTATGAAAGGGAATTAAACTCTGGCTCGCCTTACAAGAAACACACTCTGCTTTTGAGAAAGCAGCACTCTTCTACTCTACTGTGTTTCCTATAGAGCCAGAACAGTCAGCTTGCTCAGAACCAAAGAACTGTGCTTCCTACACACAAGGGCCATATCTAATTCAACTCTGCTTAGGAAACTGACAAGAACAGTAGTTTCTCTTGCGTCCAATACACTGCATTTGCTGGGATAAGACGCGAGTGCTATTTGCAATGTGTATGGCCAATTGAGCACAATAGTGAATCTCCTTACCAGAAAACAACTTTTGCTGCTAGGACCAGAAACTGCATGTGATTCAACTCCGTTTATGAAAGGGAAATCAACTCTAGCTCGCCTTACAAGAAACACACTCTGCTTTTGAAAAAGCAGCACTCTTCTACTCTATTGTGTTTCCTATGTAGCCAGAACAGTCAGCTTGCTCAGAACTAAAGAACTGTGCTTCCTACACACAAAGGCCATATCTAATTCAACTCTGCTTAGGAAACTGACAAGAACAGTAGTTTCTCTTGCGTCCAATACACTGCATTTGCTGGGATAAGACGCGAGTGCTATTTGCACTGTGTATGGCCAATTGAGCACAATAGTGAATCTCCTTACCAGAAAACAACTTTTGCTGCTAGGACCAGAAACTGCATGTGATTCAACTCCGTTTATGAAAGGGATAATTCAACTCTAGGCTCGCCTTACAAGAAACACACTCTGCTTTTGAAAAAGCAGCACTCTTCTACTCTACTGTGTGATTCCTATATAGCCAGAACAGTCAGCTTGCTCAGAACTAAAGAACTGTGCTTCCTACACACAAAGGCCATATCTAATTCAACTCTGCTTAGGAAACTGACAAGAACAGTAGTTTCTCTTGCGTCCAATACACTGCATTTGCTGGGATAAGACGCGAGTGCTATTTCTGTGTATGGCCAATTGAGCACAATAGTGAATCTCCTTAGTTTCTCTTGCGTCCCAGAAAACAACTTTTGCTGCTAGGACCAGAAACTGCATGTGATTCAACTCCGTTTATGAAAGGGATTTCAACTCTAGCTCGCCTTACAAGAAACACACTCTGCTTTTGAAAAAGCAGCACTCTTCTACTCTACTGTGTAGCCAGAACAGTCAGCTTGCTCAGAACTAAAGAACTGTGCTTCCTACACACAAAGGCCATATCTAATTCAACTCTGCTTAGGAAACTGACAAGAACAGTAGCTGCGTCCAATACACTGCATTTGCTGGAATAAGACGCGAGTGCTATTTGCACTGTGTATGGCCAATTGAGCACAATAGTGAATCTCCTTACCAGAAAACAACTTTTGCTGCTAGGACCAGAAACTGCATGTGATTCAACTCCGTTTATGAAAGGGAATTCAACTCTAGCTCGCCTTACAAGAAACACACTCTGCTTTTGAAAAAGCAGCACTCTTCTACTCTACTGTGTTTCCTATATAGCCAGAACAGTCAGCTTGCTCAGAACTAAAGAACTGTTCTTCCTACACACAAAGGCCATATCTAATTCAACTCTGCTTAGGAAACTGACAAGAACAGTAGTTTCTCCTGCGTCCAATACACTGCATTGGCTGGGATAAGACGCGAGTGCTATTTGCACTGTGTATGGCCAATTGAGAACAATAGTGAATCTCCTTACCAGAAAACAACTTTTGCTGCTAGGACCAGAAACTGCATGTGATTCAACTCCGTTTATGAAAGGGAAATCAACTCTAGCTCGCCTTACAAGAAACACACTCTGCTTTTTAAAAAGCAGCACTCTTCTACTCTATTGTGTTTCCTATGTAGCCAGAACAGTCAGCTTGCTCAGAACTAAAGAACTGTGCTTCCTACACACAAAGGCCATATCTAATTCAACTCTGCTTAGGAAACTGACAAGAACAGTAGTTTCTCTTGCGTCCAATACACTGCATTTGCTGGGATAAGACGCGAGTGCTATTTGCACTGTGTATGGCCAATTGAGCACAATAGTGAATCTCCTTACCAGAAAACAACTCTTGCTGCTAGGACCAGAAACTGCATGTGATTCAACTCCGTTTATGGAAGGGAATTAAACTCTGGCTCGACTTACAAGAAACACACTCTGCTTTAGAGAAAGCAGCACTCTTCTACTCTACTGTGATTCCTATATAGCCAGAACAGTCAGCTTGCTCAGAACTAAAGAACTGTGCTTCCTACACACAAGGGCAATATCTAATTCAACTCTGCTTAGGAAACTGACAAGAACAGTAGTTTCTCTTGCGTCCAATACACTGCATTTGCTGGGAACAGACGCGAGTGCTATTTGCAATGTGTATGGCCAATTGAGCACAATAGTGAATCTCCTTACCAGAAAACAGCTCTTGCTGCTAGGACCAGAAACTGCATGTGATTCAACTCCGTTTATGAAAGGGAATTAAACTCTGGCTCGACTTACAAGAAACACACTCTGCTTTAGAGAAAGCAGCACTCTTCTACTCTACTGTGATTCCTATATAGCCAGAACAGTCAGCTTGCTCAGAACTAAAGAACTGTGCTTCCTACACACAAGGGACATATCTAATTCAACTCTGCTTAGGAAACTGACAAGAACAGTAGTTTCTCTTGCGTCCAATACACTGCATTTGCTGGGATAAGACGCGAGTGCTATTTGCACTGTGTATGGCCAATTGAGCACAATAGTGAATCTCCTTACCAGAAAACAACTTTTGCTGCTAGGACCAGAAACTGCATGTGATTCAACTCCGTTTATGAAAGGGATTTCAACTCTAGCTCGCCTTACAAGAAACACACTCTGCTTTTGAAAAAGCAGCACTCTTCTACTCTACTGTGTTTCCTATATAGCCAGAACAGTCAGCTTGCTCAGAACTAAAGAACTGTGCTTCCTACACACAAAGGCCATATCTAATTCAACTCTGCTTAGGAAACTGACAAGAACAGTAGTTTCTCCTGCGTCCAATACACTGCATTTGCTGGGATAAGACGCGAGTGCTATTTGCACTGTGTATGGCCAATTGAGCACAAGAGTGAATCTCCTTACCAGAAAACAACTCTTGCTGCTAGGACCAGAAACTGCATGTGATTCAACTCCGTTTATGGAAGGGAATTAAACTCTGGCTAAACTTACAAGAAACACACTCTGCTTTAGAGAAAGCAGCACTCTTCTACTCTACTGTGATTCCTATATAGCCAGAACAGTCAGCTTGCTCAGAACTAAAGAACTGTGCTTCCTACACACAAGGGCAATATCTAATTCAACTCTACTTAGGAAACTGACAAGAACAGTAGTTTCTCTTGCGTCCAATACACTGCATTTGCTGGGAACAGACGCGAGTGCTATTTGCAATGTGTATGGCCAATTGAGCACAATAGTGAATCTCCTTACCAGAAAACAACTCTTGCTGCTAGGACCAGAAATTGCATGTGATTCAACTCCGTTTATGAAAGGGAATTAAACTCTGGCTCGCCTTACAAGAAACACACTCTGCTTTAGAGAAAGCAGCACTCTACTTCTCTACTCTGTTTCCTACATAGCCAGAACAGTCAGTTTGCTCAGAACCAAAGAACTGTGCTTCCTACACACAATGGCCATAACTAGTTCAACTCTGCTTAGGAAACTGACAAGAACAGTAGTTTCTCTTGCGTCAAATACAATGCACTTGCTGGGTACAGAAGCGAGTGCTATTTGCACGGTGTATGTCCAAATGAGCACAATAGTGACTCTCCTTACCAGAAAACAACTCTTTTGCTAGGACCAGAAACTGCATGTGATTCAACTCCGTTTATGAAAGGGAATTCAACTCTAGCTTGCCTTACAAGAAACACACTCTGCTTTTGAGAAAGCAGCACTCTTCTACTCTACCGTGTTTCCTATATAGCCAGAAGAGTCAGCTTGCTCAGAACTAAAGAACTGTGCTTCCTACACACAAGGGCCATATCTAATTCAACTCTGCTTAGGAAACTGACAAGAACAGTAGTTTCTCTTGCGTCCAATACACTGCTTTTGCTGGGATAAGACGCGAGTGCTATTTGCACTGTGTATGGCCAATTGAGCACAATAGTGAATCTCCTTACCAGAAAACAACTTTTGCTGCTAGGACCAGAAACTGCATGTCATTCAACTCCGTTTATGAAAGGGAATTCAACTCTAGCTCGCCTTACAAGAAACACACTCTGCTTTTGAAAAAGCAGCACTC
This sequence comes from Peromyscus californicus insignis, assembly GCF_007827085.1. NCBI lineage: Eukaryota > Metazoa > Chordata > Mammalia > Rodentia > Cricetidae > Peromyscus > Peromyscus californicus. The sequence continues at coordinate 48,757 of NW_026294498.1, forward strand.
TTCTACTCTACTGTGTTTCCTATATAGCCAGAACAGTCAGCTTGCTCAGAACTAAAGAACTGTGCTTCCTACACACAAAGGCCATATCTAATTCAACTCTGCTTAGGAAACTGACAAGAACAGTAGTTTCTCCTGCGTCCAATACACTGCATTTGCTGGGATAAGACGCGAGTGCTTTTGCACTGTGTATGGCCAATTGAGCACAATAGTGAATCTCCTTACCAGAAAACAACTTTTGCTGCTAGGACCAGAAACTGCATGTGATTCAACTCCGTTTATGAAAGAGAAATCAACTCTAGCTCGCCTTACAAGAAACACACTCTGCTTTAGAGAAAGCAGCACTCTTCTACTCTACTGTGTTTCCTATATAGCCAGAACTGTCAGCTTGCTCAGAACTAAAGAACTGTGCTTCCTACACACAAGGGCCATATCTAATTCAACTCTGCTTAGGAAACTGACAAGAACAGTAGTTTCTCTTGCGTCCAATACACTCATTTGCTGGGAACAGACGCGAGTGCTATTTGCAATGTGTATGGCCAATTGAGCACAATAGTGAATCTCCTTACCAGAAAACAACTCTTGCTGCTAGGACCAGAAATTGCATGTGATTCAACTCCGTTTATGAAAGGGAATTAAACTCTGGCTCGCCTTACAAGAAACACACTCTGCTTTTGAGAAAGCAGCACTCTTCTACTCTACTGTGTTTCCTATAGAGCCAGAACAGTCAGCTTGCTCAGAACCAAAGAACTGTGCTTCCTACACACAAGGGCCATATCTAATTCAACTCTGCTTAGGAAACTGACAAGAACAGTAGTTTCTCTTGCGTCCAATACACTGCATTTGCTGGGATAGGACGCGAGTGCTATTTGCAATGTGTATGGCCAATTGAGCACAATAGTGAATCTCCTTACCAGAAAACAACTTTTGCTGCTAGGACCAGAAACTGCATGTGATTCAACTCCGTTTATGAAAGGGAAATCAACTCTAGCTCGCCTTACAAGAAACACACTCTGCTTTAGAGAAAGCAGCACTCTTCTACTCTACTGTGTTTCCTATATAGCCAGAACAGTCAGCTTGCTCAGAACTAAAGAACTGTGCTTCCTACACACAAGGGCCATATCTAATTCAACTCTGCTTAGGAAACTGACAAGAACAGTAGTTTCTCTTGCGTCCAATACACTGCATTTGCTGGGATAAGACGCGAGTGCTATTTGCAATGTGTATGGCCAATTGAGCACAATAGTGAATCTCCTTACCAGAAAACAACTTTTGCTGCTAGGACCAGAAACTGCATGTGATTCAACTCCGTTTATGAAAGGGAAATCAACTCTAGCTCGCCTTACAAGAAACACACTCTGCTTTTGAAAAAGCAGCACTCTTCTACTCTATTGTGTTTCCTATGTAGCCAGAACAGTCAGCTTGCTCAGAACTAAAGAACTGTGCTTCCTACACACAAAGGCCATATCTAATTCAACTCTGCTTAGGAAACTGACAAGAACAGTAGTTTCTCTTGCGTCCAATACACTGCATTTGCTGGGATAAGACGCGAGTGCTATTTGCACTGTGTATGGCCAATTGAGCACAATAGTGAATCTCCTTACCAGAAAACAACTCTTGCTGCTAGGACCAGAAACTGCATGTGATTCAACTCCGTTTATGGAAGGGAATTAAACTCTGGCTCGACTTACAAGAAACACACTCTGCTTTAGAGAAAGCAGCACTCTTCTACTCTACTGTGATTCCTATATAGCCAGAACAGTCAGCTTGCTCAGAACTAAAGAACTGTGCTTCCTACACACAAAGGCCATATCTAATTCAACTCTGCTTAGGAAACTGACAAGAACAGTAGTTTCTCCTGCGTCCAATACACTGCATTTGCTGGGATAAGACGCGAGTGCTATTTGCACTGTGTATGGCCAATTGAGCACAATAGTGAATCTCCTTACCAGAAAACAACTCTTGCTGCTAGGACCAGAAACTGCATGTGATTCAACTCCGTTTATGGAAGGGAATTAAACTCTGGCTAAACTTACAAGAAACACACTCTGCTTTTGAAAAAGCAGCACTCTTCTACTCTACTGTGTTTCCTATATAGCCAGAACAGTCAGCTTGCTCAGAACTAAAGAACTGTGCTTCCTACACACAAAGGCCATATCTAATTCAACTCTGCTTAGGAAACTGACAAGAACAGTAGTTTCTCCTGCGTCCAATACACTGCATTTGCTGGGATAAGACGCGAGTGCTATTTGCACTGTGTATGGCCAATTGAGCACAATAGTGAATCTCCTTACCAGAAAACAACTCTTGTTGCTAGGACCAGAAACTGCATGTGATTCAACTCCGTTTATGGAAGGGAATTAAACTCTGGCTCGACTTACAAGAAACACACTCTGCTTTAGAGAAAGCAGCACTCTTCTACTCTACTGTCATTCCTATATAGCCAGAACAGTCAGCTTGCTCAGAACTAAAGAACTGTGCTTCCTACACACAAGGGCAATATCTAATTCAACTCTGCTTAGGAAACTGACAAGAATAGTAGTTTCTCTTGCGTCCAATACACTGCATTTGCTGGGAACAGACGCGAGTGCTATTTGCAATGTGTATGGCCAATTGAGCACAATAGTGAATCTCCTTACCAGAAAACAACTCTTGCTGCTAGGACCAGAAATTGCATGTGATTCAACTCCGTTTATGAAAGGGAATTAAACTCTGGCTCGCCTTACAAGAAACACACTCTGCTTTTGAGAAAGCAGCACTCTTCTACTCTACTGTGTTTGCTATAGAGACAGAACACTCAGCTTGCTCAGAACCAAAGAACTGTGCTTCCTACACACAATGGCCATAACTAGTTCAACTCTGCTTAGGAAACGGACAAGAACAGTAGTTTCTCTTGCGTCCAATACAATGCACTTGCTGGGTACAGACGCGAGTGCTATTTGCACTGTGTATGGCCAATTGAGCACAATAGTGAATCTCCTTACCAGAAAACAACTTTTGCTGCTAGGACCAGAAACTGCATGTGATTCAACTCCGTTTATGAAAGGGAAATCAACTCTAGCTCGCCTTACAAGAAACACACTCTGCTTTAGAGAAAGCAGCACTCTTCTACTCTACTGTGTTTCCTATATAGCCAGAACAGTCAGCTTGCTCAGAACTAAAGAACTGTGCTTCCTACACACAAGGGCCATATCTAATTCAACTCTGCTTAGGAAACTGACAAGAACAGTAGTTTCTCTTGCGTCCAATACACTGCATTTGCTGGGATAAGACGCGAGTGCTATTTGCAATGTGTATGGCCAATTGAGCACAATAGTGAATCTCCTTACCAGAAAACAACTTTTGCTGCTAGGACCAGAAACTGCATGTGATTCAACTCCGTTTATGAAAGGGAAATCAACTCTAGCTCGCCTTACAAGAAACACACTCTGCTTTTGAAAAAGCAGCACTCTTCTACTCTATTGTGTTTCCTATGTAGCCAGAACAGTCAGCTTGCTCAGAACTAAAGAACTGTGCTTCCTACACACAAAGGCCATATCTAATTCAACTCTGCTTAGGAAACTGACAAGAACAGTAGTTTCTCTTGCGTCCAATACACTGCATTTGCTGGGATAAGACGCGAGTGCTATTTGCACTGTGTATGGCCAATTGAGCACAATAGTGAATCTCCTTACCAGAAAACAACTCTTGCTGCTAGGACCAGAAACTGCATGTGATTCAACTCCGTTTATGGAAGGGAATTAAACTCTGGCTCGACTTACAAGAAACACACTCTGCTTTAGAGAAAGCAGCACTCTTCTACTCTACTGTGATTCCTATATAGCCAGAACAGTCAGCTTGCTCAGAACTAAAGAACTGTGCTTCCTACACACAAAGGCCATATCTAATTCAACTCTGCTTAGGAAACTGACAAGAACAGTAGTTTCTCCTGCGTCCAATACACTGCATTTGCTGGGATAAGACGCGAGTGCTATTTGCACTGTGTATGGCCAATTGAGCACAATAGTGAATCTCCTTACCAGAAAACAACTCTTGCTGCTAGGACCAGAAACTGCATGTGATTCAACTCCGTTTATGGAAGGGAATTAAACTCTGGCTAAACTTACAAGAAACACACTCTGCTTTTGAAAAAGCAGCACTCTTCTACTCTACTGTGTTTCCTATATAGCCAGAACAGTCAGCTTGCTCAGAACTAAAGAACTGTGCTTCCTACACACAAAGGCCATATCTAATTCAACTCTGCTTAGGAAACTGACAAGAACAGTAGTTTCTCCTGCGTCCAATACACTGCATTTGCTGGGATAAGACGCGAGTGCTATTTGCACTGTGTATGGCCAATTGAGCACAATAGTGAATCTCCTTACCAGAAAACAACTCTTGTTGCTAGGACCAGAAACTGCATGTGATTCAACTCCGTTTATGGAAGGGAATTAAACTCTGGCTCGACTTACAAGAAACACACTCTGCTTTAGAGAAAGCAGCACTCTTCTACTCTACTGTCATTCCTATATAGCCAGAACAGTCAGCTTGCTCAGAACTAAAGAACTGTGCTTCCTACACACAAGGGCAATATCTAATTCAACTCTGCTTAGGAAACTGACAAGAATAGTAGTTTCTCTTGCGTCCAATACACTGCATTTGCTGGGAACAGACGCGAGTGCTATTTGCAATGTGTATGGCCAATTGAGCACAATAGTGAATCTCCTTACCAGAAAACAACTCTTGCTGCTAGGACCAGAAATTGCATGTGATTCAACTCCGTTTATGAAAGGGAATTAAACTCTGGCTCGCCTTACAAGAAACACACTCTGCTTTTGAGAAAGCAGCACTCTTCTACTCTACTGTGTTTGCTATAGAGACAGAACACTCAGCTTGCTCAGAACCAAAGAACTGTGCTTCCTACACACAATGGCCATAACTAGTTCAACTCTGCTTAGGAAACGGACAAGAACAGTAGTTTCTCTTGCGTCCAATACAATGCACTTGCTGGGTACAGACGCGAGTGCTATTTGCACTGTGTATGGCCAATTGAGCACAATAGTGAATCTCCTTACCAGAAAACAACTTTTGCTGCTAGGACCAGAAACTGCATGTGATTCAACTCCGTTTATGAAAGGGAATTAAACTCTGGCTCGCCTTACAAGAAACACACTCTGCTTTAGAGAAAGCAGCACTCTTCTTCTCTACTCTGTTTCCTACATAGCCAGAACAGTCAGCTTGCTCAGAACCAAAGAACTGTGCTTCCTACACACAATGGCCATAACTAGTTCAACTCTGCTTAGGAAACTGACAAGAACAGTAGTTTCTCTTGCGTCCCATACAATGCACTTGCTGGGTACAGAAGCGAGTGCTATTTGCACGGTGTATGTCCAAATGAGCACAATAGTGACTCTCCTTACCAGAAAACAACTCTTGGTGCTAGGACCAGAAACTGCATGTGATTCAACTCCGTTTATGAAAGGGAATTCAACTCTAGCTTGCCTTACAAGAAACACACTCTGCTTTTGAGAAAGCAGCACTCTTCTACTCTACCGTGTTTCCTATATAGCCAGAACAGTCAGCTTGCTCAGAACTAAAGAACTGTGCTTCCTACACACAAGGGCCATATCTAATTCAACTCTGCTTAGGAAACTGACAAGAACAGTAGTTTCTCTTGCGTCCAATACACTGCATTTGCTGGGATAAGACGCGAGTGCTATTTGCACTGTGTATGGCCAATTGAGCACAATAGTGAATCTCCTTACCAGAAAACAACTTTTGCTGCTAGGACCAGAAACTGCATGTGATTCAACTCCGTTTATGAAAGGGAATTCAACTCTAGCTCGCCTTACAAGAAACACACTCTGCTTTTGAAAAAGCAGCACTCTTCTACTCTACTGTGTTTCCTATATAGCCAGAACAGTCAGCTTGCTCAGAACTAAAGAACTGTTCTTCCTACACACAAAGGCCATATCTAATTCAACTCTGCTTAGGAAACTGACAAGAACAGTAGTTTCTCCTGCGTCCAATACACTGCATTGGCTGGGATAAGACGCGAGTGCTATTTGCACTGTGTATGGCCAATTGAGAACAATAGTGAATCTCCTTACCAGAAAACAACTTTTGCTGCTAGGACCAGAAACTGCATGTAATTCAACTCCGTTTATGAAAGAGAAATCAACTCTAGCTCGCCTTACAAGGAACACACTCTGCTTTAGTGAAAGCAGCACTCTTCTACTCTACTGTGTTTCCTATATAGCCAGAACTGTCAGCTTGCTCAGAACTAAAGAACTGTGCTTCCTACACACAAGGGCCATATCTAATTCAACTCTGCTTAGGAAACTGACAAGAACAGTAGTTTCTCTTGCGTCCAATACACTCATTTGCTGGGAACAGACGCGAGTGCTATTTGCAATGTGTATGGCCAATTGAGCACAATAGTGAATCTCCTTACCAGAAAACAACTCTTGCTGCTAGGACCAGAAATTGCATGTGATTCAACTCCGTTTATGAAAGGGAATTAAACTCTGGCTCGCCTTACAAGAAACACACTCTGCTTTTGAGAAAGCAGCACTCTTCTACTCTACTGTGTTTCCTATAGAGCCAGAACAGTCAGCTTGCTCAGAACCAAAGAACTGTGCTTCCTACACACAAGGGCCATATCTAATTCAACTCTGCTTAGGAAACTGACAAGAACAGTAGTTTCTCTTGCGTCCAATACACTGCATTTGCTGGGATAAGACGCGAGTGCTATTTGCAATGTGTATGGCCAATTGAGCACAATAGTGAATCTCCTTACCAGAAAACAACTTTTGCTGCTAGGACCAGAAACTGCATGTGATTCAACTCCGTTTATGAAAGGGAAATCAACTCTAGCTCGCCTTACAAGAAACACACTCTGCTTTTTAAAAAGCAGCACTCTTCTACTCTATTGTGTTTCCTATGTAGCCAGAACAGTCAGCTTGCTCAGAACTAAAGAACTGTGCTTCCTACACACAAAGGCCATATCTAATTCAACTCTGCTTAGGAAACTGACAAGAACAGTAGTTTCTCTTGCGTCCAATACACTGCATTTGCTGGGATAAGACGCGAGTGCTATTTGCAATGTGTATGGCCAATTGAGCACAATAGTGAATCTCCTTACCAAAAAACAGCTCTTGCTGCTAGGACCAGAAACTGCATGTGATTCAACTCCGTTTATGAAAGGGAATTAAACTCTGGCTCGACTTACAAGAAACACACTCTGCTTTAGAGAAAGCAGCACTCTTCTACTCTACTGTGATTCCTATATAGCCAGAACAGTCAGCTTGCTCAGAACTAAAGAACTGTGCTTCCTACACACAAGGGACATATCTAATTCAACTCTGCTTAGGAAACTGACAAGAACAGTAGTTTCTCTTGCGTCCAATACACTGCATTTGCTGGGATAAGACGCGAGTGCTATTTGCACTGTGTATGGCCAATTGAGCACAATAGTGAATCTCCTTACCAGAAAACAACTTTTGCTGCTAGGACCAGAAACTGCATGTGATTCAACTCCGTTTATGAAAGGGATTTCAACTCTAGCTCGCCTTACAAGAAACACACTCTGCTTTTGAAAAAGCAGCACTCTTCTACTCTACTGTGTTTCCTATATAGCCAGAACAGTCAGCTTGCTCAGAACTAAAGAACTGTGCTTCCTACACACAAAGGCCATATCTAATTCAACTCTGCTTAGGAAACTGACAAGAACAGTAGTTTCTCCTGCGTCCAATACACTGCATTTGCTGGGATAAGACGCGAGTGCTATTTGCACTGTGTATGGCCAATTGAGCACAATAGTGAATCTCCTTACCAGAAAACAACTCTTGCTGCTAGGACCAGAAACTGCATGTGATTCAACTCCGTTTATGGAAGGGAATTAAACTCTGGCTAAACTTACAAGAAACACACTCTGCTTTAGAGAAAGCAGCACTCTTCTACTCTACTGTGATTCCTATATAGCCAGAACAGTCAGCTTGCTCAGAACTAAAGAACTGTGCTTCCTACACACAAGGGCAATATCTAATTCAACTCTACTTAGGAAACTGACAAGAACAGTAGTTTCTCTTGCGTCCAATACACTGCATTTGCTGGGAACAGACGCGAGTGCTATTTGCAATGTGTATGGCCAATTGAGCACAATAGTGAATCTCCTTACCAGAAAACAACTCTTGCTGCTAGGACCAGAAATTGCATGTGATTCAACTCCGTTTATGAAAGGGAATTAAACTCTGGCTCGCCTTACAAGAAACACACTCTGCTTTAGAGAAAGCAGCACTCTACTTCTCTACTCTGTTTCCTACATAGCCAGAACAGTCAGTTTGCTCAGAACCAAAGAACTGTGCTTCCTACACACAATGGCCATAACTAGTTCAACTCTGCTTAGGAAACTGACAAGAACAGTAGTTTCTCTTGCGTCAAATACAATGCACTTGCTGGGTACAGAAGCGAGTGCTATTTGCACGGTGTATGTCCAAATGAGCACAATAGTGACTCTCCTTACCAGAAAACAACTCTTTTGCTAGGACCAGAAACTGCATGTGATTCAACTCCGTTTATGAAAGGGAATTCAACTCTAGCTTGCCTTACAAGAAACACACTCTGCTTTTGAGAAAGCAGCACTCTTCTACTCTACCGTGTTTCCTATATAGCCAGAACAGTCAGCTTGCTCAGAACTAAAGAACTGTGCTTCCTACACACAAGGGCCATATCTAATTCAACTCTGCTTAGGAAACTGACAAGAACAGTAGTTTCTCTTGCGTCCAATACACTGCTTTTGCTGGGATAAGACGCGAGTGCTATTTGCACTGTGTATGGCCAATTGAGCACAATAGTGAATCTCCTTACCAGAAAACAACTTTTGCTGCTAGGACCAGAAACTGCATGTGATTCAACTCCGTTTATGAAAGGGAATTCAACTCTAGCTCGCCTTACAAGAAACACACTCTGCTTTTGAAAAAGCAGCACTCTTCTACTCTACTGTGTTTCCTATATAGCCAGAACAGTCAGCTTGCTCAGAACTAAAGAACTGTGCTTCCTACACACAAAGGCCATATCTAATTCAACTCTGCTTAGGAAACTGACAAGAACAGTAGTTTCTCCTGCGTCCAATACACTGCATTTGCTGGGATAAGACGCGAGTGCTTTTGCACTGTGTATGGCCAATTGAGCACAATAGTGAATCTCCTTACCAGAAAACAACTTTTGCTGCTAGGACCAGAAACTGCATGTGATTCAACTCCGTTTATGAAAGAGAAATCAACTCTAGCTCGCCTTACAAGAAACACACTCTGCTTTAGAGAAAGCAGCACTCTTCTACTCTACTGTGTTTCCTATATAGCCAGAACTGTCAGCTTGCTCAGAACTAAAGAACTGTGCTTCCTACACACAAGGGCCATATCTAATTCAACTCTGCTTAGGAAACTGACAAGAACAGTAGTTTCTCTTGCGTCCAATACACTGCATTTGCTGGGAACAGACGCGAGTGCTATTTGCAATGTGTATGGCCAATTGAGCACAATAGTGAATCTCCTTACCAGAAAACAACTCTTGCTGCTAGGACCAGAAATTGCATGTGATTCAACTCCGTTTATGAAAGGGAATTAAACTCTGGCTCGCCTTACAAGAAACACACTCTGCTTTTGAGAAAGCAGCACTCTTCTACTCTACTGT
>NW_026294499.1:0-58278 GCF_007827085.1 Peromyscus californicus insignis
AATTAGATATGGCCCTTGTGTTTAGGAAGCACAGTTCTTTAGTTCTGAGCAAGCTGACTGTTCTGTCTCTATAGGAAACACAGTAGAGTAGAAGAGTGCTGCTTCTCTAAAGCAGAGTGTGTTTCTTGTAAGGCGAGCCAGAGTTTAATTCCCTTTCATAAACGGAGTTGAATCACATGCAGTTTCTGGTCCTAGCAGCAAAAGTTGTTTTCTGGTAAGGAGATTCACTATTGTGCTCAATTGTCCATACACAGTGCAAATAGCACTCGCGTCTTATCCCAGCAAATGCAGTGTATTGGACGCAGGAGAAACTACTGTTCTTGTCAGTTTCTTAAGCAGAGTTGAATTAGATATGGCCCTTGTGTGTAGGAAGCACAGTTCTTTAGTTCTGAGCAAGCTGACTGTTCTGGCTATATAGGAAACACAGTAGAGTAGAAGAGTGCTGCTTTCTCAAAGCAGAGTGTGTTTCTTGTAAGGCAAGCTAGAGTTGAATTCCCTTTCATAAACGGAGTTGAATCACATGCAGGTTCTTGTCCTAGCACCAAGACTTGTTTTCGGGTAAGGAGAGTCACTATTGTGCTCATTTGGCCATACACAGTGCAAATAGCACTCGCGTCTGTACCCAGCAAGTGCATTGTATTGGACGCAAGAGAAACTACTGTTCTTGTCAGTTTCCTAAGCAGAGTTGAACTAGTTATGGCCATTGTTTGTAGGTAGCACAGTTCTTTGGTTCTGAGCAAGCTGACTGTTCTGGCTCTATAGGAAACACAGTAGAGTAGAAGAGTGCTGCTTTCTCAAAAGCAGAGTGTGTTTCTTGTAAGGCGAGCCAGAGTTTAATTCCCTTTCATAAACGGAGTTGAATCACATGCAATTTCTGGTCCTAGCAGCAAGAGTTGTTTTCTGGTAAGGAGATTCACTATTGTGCTCAATTGGCCATACACAGTGCAAATAGCACTCGCATCTCTTTCCAGCAAATGCAGTGTATTGGACACAAGAGAAACTACGGTTCTTGTCAGTTTCCTAAGCAGAGTTGAATTAGATATGGCCCTTGTGTTTAGGAAGCACAGTTCTTTAGTTCTGAGCAATCTGACTGTTCTGGCTATATAGGAAACACAGTAGAGTGGAAGAGTGCTGCTTTCTCTAAAGCAGAGTGTGTTTCTTGTAAGGCGAGCCAGAGTTTAATTCCCTTTCATAAACGGAGTTGAATCACATGCAGTTTCTGGTCCTAGCAGCAAAAGTTGTTTTCTGGTAAGGAGATTCACTATTGTGCTCAATTGGCCATACACAGTGCAAATAGCACTCGCGTGTGTTCCCAGCAAATGCAGTGTATTGGACGCAAGAGAAACTACTGTTCTTGTCAGTTTCCTAAACAGAGTTGAATTAGATATGGCCCTTTTGTGTAGGAAGCACAGTTCTTTAGTTCTGAGCAAGCTGACTGTTCTGGCTATATAGGAAACACAGTAGAGTAGAAGAGTTTGTTTCTTGTAAGGCAAGCTAGAGTTGAATTCCCTTTCATAAACGGAGTTGAATCACATGCAGTTTCTGGTCCTAGCACCAAGAGTTGTTTTCTGGTAAGGAGAGTCACTATTGTGCTCATTTGGCCATACACAGTGCAAATAGCACTCGCGTCTGTTCCCAGCAAATGCAGTGTATTGGACGCAAGAGAAACTACTGTTCTTGTCAGTTTCCTAAGCAGAGTTGAATTAGATATGGCCGTTGTGTGTAGGAAGCACAGTTCTTTGGTTCTGAGCAAGCTGACTGTTCTGGCTCTATAGGAAACAGAGTAGAGTAGAAGAGTGCTGCTTTCTCAAAAGCAGAGTGTGTTTCTTGTAAGGCGAGCCAGAGTTTAATTCCCTTTCATAAACGGAGTTGAATCACATGCAGTTTCTGGTCCTAGCACCAAGAGTTGTTTTCTGGTAAGGAGATTCACTATTGTGCTCAATTGGCCACACACATTGCAAATAGCACTCGCGTCTGTTCCCAGCAAATGCAGTGTATTGGACACAGAAACTACCGTTCTTGTCAGTTTTCCTAAGCAGAGTTGAATTAGATATGGCCCTTGTGTGTAGGAAGCACCAGTTCTTTAGTTCTGAGCAAGCTGACTGTTCTGTCTCTATAGGAAACACAGTAGAGTAGAAGAGTGCTGCTTTCTCTAAAGCAGAGTGTGTTTCTTGTAAGGCGAGCCAGAGTTTAATTCCCTTTCATAAACGGAGTTGAATCACATGCAGTTTCTGGTCCCTAGCAGCAAAAGTTGTTTTCTGGTAAGGAGATTCACTATTGTGCTCAATTGTCCATACACAGTGCAAATAGCACTCGCGTCTTATCCCAGCAAATGCAGTGTATTGGACGCAGGAGAAACTACTGTTCTTGTCAGTTTCTTAAGCAGAGTTGAATTAGCTATGGCCCTTGTGTGTAGGAAGCACAGTTCTTTAGTTCTGAGCAAGCTGACTGTTCTGGCTATATAGGAAACACAGTAGAGTAGAAGAGTGCTGCTTTCTCAAAAGCAGAGTGTGTTTCTTGTAAGGCAAGCTAGAGTTGAATTCCCTTTCATAAACGGAGTTGAATCACATGCAGGTTCTTGTCCTAGCACCAAGACTTGTTTTCGGGTAAGGAGAGTCACTATTGTGCTCATTTGGCCATACACAGTGCAAATAGCACTCGCGTCTGTACCCAGCAAGTGCATTGTATTGGACGCAAGAGAAACTACTGTTCTTGTCAGTTTCCTAAGCAGAGTTGAACTAGTTATGGCCATTGTGTGTAGGAAGCACAGTTCTTTGGTTCTGAGCAAGCTGACTGTTCTGGCTCTATAGGAAACACAGTAGAGTAGAAGAGTGCTGCTTTCTCAAAAGCAGAGTGTGTTTCTTGTATGGCGAGCCAGAGTTTAATTCCCTTTCATAAACGGAGTTGAATCACATGCAATTTCTGGTCCTAGCAGCAAGAGTTGTTTTCTGGTAAGGAGATTCACTATTGTGCTCAATTGGCCATACACAGTGCAAATAGCACTCGCATCTCTTCCCAGCAAATGCAGTGTATTGGACACAAGAGAAACTACTGTTCTTGTCAGTTTCCTAAGCAGAGTTGAATTAGATATGGCCCTTGTGTTTAGGAAGCACAGTTCTTTAGTTCTGAGCAATCTGACTGTTCTGGCTATATAGGAAACACAGTAGAGTGGAAGAGTGCTGCTTTCTCTAAAGCAGAGTGTGTTTCTTGTAAGGCGAGCCAGAGTTTAATTCCCTTTCATAAACGGAGTTGAATCACATGCAGTTTCTGGTCCTAGCAGCAAAAGTTGTTTTCTGGTAAGGAGATTCACTATTGTGCTCAATTGGCCATACACAGTGCAAATAGCACTCGCGTCTGTTCCCAGCAAATGCAGTGTATTGGACGCAAGAGAAACTACTGTTCTTGTCAGTTTCCTAAACAGAGTTGAATTAGATATGGCCCTTTTGTGTAGGAAGCACAGTTCTTTAGTTCTGAGCAAGGTGACTGTTCTGGCTATATAGGAAACACAGTAGAGTAGAAGAGTGTGTTTCTTGTAAGGCAAGCTAGAGTTGAATTCCCTTTCATAAACGGAGTTGAATCACATGCAGTTTCTGGTCCTAGCACCAAGAGTTGTTTTCTGGTAAGGAGAGTCACTATTGTGCTCATTTGGCCATACACAGTCGCAAATAGCACTCGCGTCTGTTCCCAGCAAATGCAGTGTATTGGACGCAAGAGAAACTACTGTTCTTGTCAGTTTCCTAAGCAGAGTTGAATTAGATATGGCCCTTGTGTGTAGGAAGCACAGTTCTTTGGTTCTGAGCAAGCTGACTGTTCTGGCTCTATAGGAAACAGAGTAGAGTAGAAGAGTGCTGCTTTCTCAAAAGCAGAGTGTGTTTCTTGTAAGGCGAGCCAGAGTTTAATTCCCTTTCATAAACGGAGTTGAATCACATGCAATTTCTGGTCCTAGCAGCAGGAGTTGTTTTCTGGTAAGGAGATTCACTATTGTGCTCAATTGGCCATACACATTGCAAATAGCACTCGAATCTGTTCCCAGACAAATGCAGTGTATTGGACACAAGAGAAACTACTGTTCTTGTCAGTTTCCTAAGCAGAGTTGAATTAGATATGGCCCTTGTGTGTAGGAAGCACAGTTCTTTAGTTCTGAGCAAGCTGACTGTTCTGGCTATATAGGAAACACAGTAGAGTAGAAGAGTGCTGCTTTCTCAAAAGCAGAGTGTGTTTCTTGTAAGGCGAGCCAGAGTTTAATTCCCTTTCATAAACGGAGTTGAATCACATGCAGTTTTCTGGTCCTAGCAGCAAAAGTTGTTTTCTGGTAAGGAGATTCACTATTGTGCTCAATTGGCCATACACAGTGCAAATAGCACTCGCGTCTGTTCCCAGCAAATGCAGTGTATTGGACGCAAGAGAAACTACTGTTCTTGTCAGTTTCCTAAGCAGAGTTGAATTAGATATGGCCCTTGTGTGTAGGAAGCACAGTTCTTTAGTTCTGAGCAAGCGGACTGTTCTGGCTATATAGGAAACACAGTAGAGTAGAAGAGTGCTGCTTTCTCTAAAGCAGAGTGTGTTTCTTGTAAGGCGGAGCCAGAGTTTAATTCCCCCCCGTTTCATAAACGGAGTTGAATCACATGCAGTTTCTGGTCCTAGCAGCAAAAGTTGTTTTCTGGTAAGGAGATTCACTATTGTGCTCAATTGTCCATACACAGTGCAAATAGCACTCGAGTCTTATCCCAGCAAATGCAGTGTATTGGACGCAAGAGAAACTACTGTTCTTGTAAGTTTCTTAAGCAGAGTTGAATTAGATATGGCCCTTGTGTGTAGGAAGCACAGTTCTTTAGTTCTGAGCAAGCTGACTGGTCTGGCTATATAGGAAACACAGTAGAGTAGAAGAGTGCTGCTTTTCTCAAAAGCAGTGTGTGTTTCTTGGTAAGGCAAGCTAGAGTTGAATTCCCTATCATAAACGGAGTTGAATCACATGCAGTTTCTGGTCCTAGCACCAAGAGTTGTTTTCGGGTAAGGAGAGTCACTATTGTGCTCATTTGGCCATACACAGTGCAAATAGCACTCGCATCTGTTCCCAGCAAATGCAGTGTATTGGACACAAGAGAAACTACTGTTCTTGTCAGTTTTCTAAGCAGAGGTGAATTAGATATGGCCCTTGTGTGTAGGAAGCACAGTTCTTTAGTTCTGAGCAAGCTGACTGTTCTGGCTATGTAGAAAACAGAGTAGAGTAGAAGAGTGCTGCTTTCTCTAAAGCAGAGTGTGTTTCTTGTAAGGCGAGCCAGAGTTTAATTCCCTTTCATAAACAGAGTTGGAATCACATGCAGTTTCTGGTCCCTAGCAGCAAAAGTTGTTTTCTGGTAAGGAGATTCACTATTGTGCTCAATTGGCCATACACAGTGCAAATAGCACTCACGTCTTATTCCAGCAAATGCAGTGTATTGGACGCAAGAGAAACTACTGTTCTTGTCAGTTTCCTAAGCAGAGTTGAATTAGATATGGCCCTTTTGTGTAGGAAGCACAGTTCTTTGGTTCTGAGCAAGCTGACTGTTCTGGCTCTATAGGAAACACAGTAGAGTAGAAGAGTGCTGCTTTCTCTAAAGCAGAGTGTGTTTCTTGTAAGGCGAGCCAGAGTTTAATTCCCTTATCATAAACGGAGTTGAATCACATGAAGTTTCTGGTCCTAGCAGCAAAAGTTGTTTTCTGGTAAGGAGATTCACTATTGTGCTCAATTGGCCATACACAGTGCAAATAGCACTCGCGTCTGTTCCCAGCAAATGCAGTGTATTGGACGCAAGAGAAACTACTGTTCGTGTCAGTTTCCTAAGCAGAGTTGAATTAGATATGGCCCTTGTGTGTAGGAAGCACAGTTCTTTAGTTCTGAGCAAGCTGACTGTTCTGGCTATATAGGAAACACAGTAGAGTAGAAGAGTGTGTTTCTTGTAAGGCAAGCTAGCGTTGAATTCCCTTCATAAACGGAGTTGAATCACATGCAGTTTCTGGTCCTAGCACCAAGAGTTGTTTTCTGGTAAGGAGAGTCACTATTGTGCTCATTTGGCCATACACAGTGCAAATAGCACTCGCGTCTGTACCCAGCAAGTGCATTGTATTGGACGCAAGAGAAACTACTGTTCTTGTCAGTTTCCTAAGCAGAGTCGAACTAGTTATGGCCATTGTGTGTAGGAAGCACAGTTCTTTGGTTCTGAGCAAGCTGACTGTTCTGGCTCTATAGGAAACAGAGTAGAGTAGAAGAGTGCTGCTTTCTCAAAAGCAGAGTGTGTTTCTTGTAAGGCGAGCCAGAGTTTAATTCCCTTTCATAAACGGAGTTGAATCACATGCAATTTCTGGTCCTAGCAGCAAGAGTAGTTTTCTGGTAAGGAGATTCACTATTGTGCTCAATTGGCCATACACATTGCAAATAGCACTCGCGTCTGTTCCCAGCAAATGCAGTGTATTGGACGCAAGAGAAACTACTGTTCTTGTCAGTTTCCTAAGCAGAGTTGAATTAGATATGGCCCTTGTGTGTAGGAAGCACAGTTCTTTAGTTCTGAGCAAGCTGAATGTTCTGGCTATATAGGAAACAGAGTAGAGTAGAAGAGTGCTGCTTTCTCTAAAGCAGAGTGTGTTTCTTGTAAGGCGAGCCAGAGTTTAATTCCCTTTCACAAACGGAGTTGAATCACATGCAGTTTCTGGTCCTAGCAGCAAAAGTTGTTTTCTGGTAAGGAGATTCACTATTGTGCTCATTTGGCCATACACAGTGCAAATAGCACTCGCGTCTGTTCCCAGCAAATGCAGTGTATTGGACGCAAGAGAAACTACTGTTCTTGTCAGTTTCCTAAGCAGAGTTGAATTAGATATGGCCCTTGTGTGTAGGAAGCACAGTTCTTTAGTTCTGAGCAAGCTGACTGTTCTGGCTATATAGGAAACACAGTAGAGTAGAAGAGTGCTGCTTTCTCAAAAGCAGAGTGTGTTTCTTGTAAGGCAAGCTAGAGTTGAATTCCCTTTCATAAACGGAGTTGAATCACATGCAGTTTCTGGTCCTAGCACCAAGAGTTGTTTTCGGGTAAGGAGAGTCACTATTGTGCTCATTTGGCCATACACAGTGCAAATAGCACTCGCGTCTGTTCCCAGCAAATGCAGTGTATTGGACGCAAGAGAAACTACTGTTCTTGTCAGTTTCCTAAGCAGAGTTGAATTAGATATGGCCCTTGTGTGTAGGAAGCTCAGTTCTTTAGTTCTGAGCAAGCTGACTGTTCTGGCTATGTAGGAAACAGAGTAGAGTAGAAGAGTGCTGCTTTCTCTAAAGCAGAGTGTGTTTCTTGTAAGGCGAGCCAGAGTTTAATTCCCTTTCATAAACAGAGTTGAATCACATGCAGTTTCTGGTCCTAGCAGCAAAAGTTGTTTTCTGGTAAGGAGATTCACTATTGTGCTCAATTGGCCATACACAGTGCAAATAGCACTCGCGTCTTATTCCAGCGAATGCAGTGTATTGGACGCAAGAGAAACTACTGCTCTTGTCAGTTTCCTAAGCAGAGTTGAATTAGATATGGCCCTTGTGTGTAGGAAGCACAGTTCTTTGGTTCTGAGCAAGCTGACTGTTCTGGCTCTATAGGAAACACAGTAGAGTAGAAGAGTGCTGCTTTCTCTAA
Organism: Peromyscus californicus insignis; assembly: GCF_007827085.1. NCBI lineage: Eukaryota > Metazoa > Chordata > Mammalia > Rodentia > Cricetidae > Peromyscus > Peromyscus californicus. The sequence continues at coordinate 7,647 of NW_026294499.1, forward strand.
AGCAGAGTGAGTTTCTTGTAAGGCGAGCCAGATTTTAATTCCCTTTCATAAACGGAGTTGAATCACATGCAGTTTCTGGTCCTAGCAGCAAAAGTTGTTTTCTGGTAAGGAGATTCACTATTGTGCTCAATTGGCCATACACATTGCAAATAGCACTCGCGTCTGTTCCCAGCAAATGCAGTGTATTGGACGCAAGAGAAACTACTGTTCTTGTCAGTTTCCTAAGCAGAGTTGAATTAGATATGGTCCTTGTGTGTAGGAAGCACAGTTCTTTAGTTCTGAGCAAGCTGACTGTTCTGGCTTTATAGGAAACACAGTAGAGTAGAAGGGTGCTGCTTTCTCAACAGCAGAGTGTGTTTCTTGTAAGGCAAGCTAGAGTTGAATTCCCTTTCATAAACGGAGTTGAATCACATGCAGTTTCTGGTCCTATCACCAAGAGTTGTTTTCTGGTAAGGAGAGTCACTATTGTGCTCATTTGGCCATACACAGTGCAAATAGCACTCGCGTCTGTACCCAGCAAGTGCATTGTATTGGACGCAAGAGAAACTACTGTTCTTGTCAGTTTCGTAAGCAGAGTTGAACTAGTTATGGCCATTGTGTGTAGGAAGCACAGTTCTTTGGTTCTGAGCAAGCTGACTGTTCTGTCTCTATAGGAAACACAGTAGAGTAGAAGAGTGCTGCTTTCTCAAAAGCAGAGTGTGTTTCTTGTAAGGCGAGCCAGAGTTTAATTCCCTTTCATAAACGGAGTTGAATCACATGCAATTTCTGGTCCTAGCAGCAAGAGTTGTTTTCTGGTAAGGAGATTCACTATTGTGCTCAATTGGCCATACACAGTGCAAATAGCACTCGCGTCTGTTCCCAGCAAATGCAGTGTATTGGACGCAAGAGAAACTACTGTTCTTGTCAGTTTCCTAAGCAGAGTTGAATTAGATATGGCCCTTGTGTGTAGGAAGCACAGTTCTTTAGTTCTGAGCAAGCTGACTGTTCTGGCTATGTAGGAAACAGAGTAGAGTAGAAGAGTGCTGTTTTCTCTAAAGCAGAGTGTGTTCCTTGTAAGGCGAGCCAGAGTTTAATTCCCTTTCATAAACAGAGTTGAATCACATGCAGTTTCTGGTCCTAGCAGCAAAAGTTGTTTTCTGGTAAGGAGATTCACTATTGTGCTCAATTGACCTTACAAAGTGCAAGTAGCACTCGCGTCTTATCCCAGCAAATGCAGTGTATTGGACCCAAGAGAAACTACTGTTCTTGTCAGTTTCCTAAGCAGAGTTGAATTAGATATGGCCCTTGTGTGTAGGAAGCACAGTTCTTTAGTTCTGAGCAAGCTGACTGTTCTGGCTATATAGGAAACACAGTAGAGTAGAAGAGTGCTGCTTTCTCAAAAGCAGAGTGTGTTTCTTGTAAGGCAAGCTAGAGTTGAATTCCCTTTCATAAACGGAGTTGAATCACATGCAGTTTCTGGTCCTAGCACCAAGAGTTGTTTTCTGGTAAGGAGAGTCTCTATTGTGCTCATTTGGCCATACACAGTGCAAATAGCACTCGCGTCTGTACTCAGCAAGTGCATTGTATTGGACGCAAGAGAAACTACTGTTCTTGTCAGTTTCCTAAGCAGAGTTGAACTAGTTATGGCCATTGTGTGTAGGAAGCACAGTTCTTTGGTTCTGAGCAAGCTGACTGTTCTGGCTCTATAGGAAACACAGTAGAGTAGAAGAGTGCTGCTTTCTCAAAAGCAGAGTGTGTTTCTTGTAAGGCGAGCCAGAGTTTAATTCGCTTTCATAAACGGAGTTGAATCACATGCAATTTCTGGTCCTAGCAGCAAGAGTTGTTTTCTGGTAAGGAGATTCACTATTGTGCTCAATTGGCCATACACATTGCAAATAGCACTCGCGTCTGTTCCCAGCAAATGCAGTGTATTGGACACAAGAGAAACTACTGTTCTTGTCAGTTTCCTAAGCAGAGTTGAATTAGATATGGCCCTTGTGTGTAGGAAGCACAGTTCTTTAGTTCTGAGCAAGCTGACTGTTCTGGCTATGTAGGAAACAGAGTAGAGTAGAAGAGTGCTGCTTTCTGTAAAGCAGAGTGTGTTTCTTGTAAGGCGAGCCAGAGTTTAATTCCCTTTCATAAACAGAGTTGAATCACATGCAGTATCTGGTCCTAGCAGCAAAAGTTGTTTTCTGGTAAGGAGATTCACTATTGTGCTCAATTGGCCATACACAGTGCAAATAGCACTCGCGTCTTATCCCAGCAAATGCAGTGTATTGGACGCAAGAAAAACTACTGTTCATGTCAGTTTCCTAAGCAGAGTTGAATTAGATATGGCCCTTGTGTGTAGGAAGCACAGTTCTTTAGTTCTGAGCAAGCTGAATGTTCTGGCTATATAGGAAACACAGTAGAGTAGAAGAGTGCTGCTTTCTCAAAAGCAGAGTGTGTTTCTTGTAAGGCAAGCTAGAGTTGAATTCCCTTTCATAAACGGAGTTGAATCACATACAGTTTCTGGTCCTAGCACCAAGAGTTGTTTTCTGGTAAGGAGAGTCACTATTGTGCTCATTTGGCCATACACAGTGCAAATAGCACTCGCGTCTGTACCCAGCAAGTGCATTGTATTGGACGCAAGAGAAACTACTGTTCTTGTCAGTTTCTTAAGCAGAGTTGAACTAGTTATGGCCATTGTGTGTAGGAAGCACAGTTCTTTGGTTCTGAGCAAGCTGACTGTTTTGGCTCTATAGGAAACACAGTAGAGTAGAAGAGTGCTGCTTTCTCTAAAGCAGAGTGTGTTTCTTGTAAGGCGAGCCAGAGTTTAATTCCCTTTCATACACGGAGCTGAATCACATGCAGTTTCTGGTCCTAGCAGCAAAAGTTGTTTTCTGGTAAGGAGATTCACTATTGTGCTCAATTGGCCATACACAGTGCAAATAGCACTCGCGTCTTATTCCAGCAAATGCAGTGTATTGGACGCAAGAGAAACTACTGTTCTTGTCAGTTTCCTAAGCAGAGTTGAATTAGATATGGCCCTTGTGTGTAGGAAGCACAGTTCTTTGGTTCTGAGCAAGCTGACTGTTCTGGCTCTATAGGAAACACAGTAGAGTAGAAGAGTGCTGCTTTCTCTAAAGCAGAGTGAGTTTCTTGTAAGGCGAGCCAGAGTTTAATTCCCTTTCATAAACGGAGATGAATCACATGCAGTTTCTGGTCCTAGCAGCAAAAGTTGTTTTCTGGTAAGGAGATTCACTATTGTGCTCAATTGGCCATACACAGTGCAAATAGCACTCGCGTCTGTTCCCAGCAAATGCAGTGTATTGGACGCAAGAGAAACTACTGTTCGTGTCAGTTTCCTAAGCAGAGTTGAATTAGATATGGCCCTTGTGTGTAGGAAGCACAGTTCTTTAGTTCTGAGCAAGCTGACTGTTCTGGCTATATAGGAAACACAGTAGAGTAGAAGAGTGTGTTTCTTGTAAGGCAAGCTAGAGTTGAATTCCCTTTCATAAACGGAGTTGAATCACATGCAGTTTCTGGTCCTAGCACCAAGAGTTGTTTTCTGGTAAGGAGAGTCACTATTGTGCTCATTTGGCCATACACAGTGCAAATAGCACTCGCGTCTGTACCCAGCAAGTGCATTGTATTGGACGCAAGAGAAACTACTGTTCTTGTCAGTTTCCTAAGCAGAGTCGAACTAGTTATGGCCATTGTGTGTAGGAAGCACAGTTCTTTGGTTCTGAGCAAGCTGACTGTTCTGGCTCTATAGGAAACAGAGTAGAGTAGAAGAGTGCTGCTTTCTCAAAAGCAGAGTGTGTTTCTTGTAATGCGAGCCAGAGTTTAATTCCCTTTCATAAACGGAGTTGAATCACATGCAATTTCTGGTCCTAGCAGCAAGAGTAGTTTTCTGGTAAGGAGATTCACTATTGTGCTCAAAAGGCCATACACATTGCAAATAGCACTCGCGTCTGTTCCCAGCAAATGCAGTGTATTGGACGCAAGAGAAACTACTGTTCTTGTCAGTTTCCTAAGCAGAGTTGAATTAGATATGGCCCTTGTGTGTAGGAAGCACAGTTCTTTGGTTCTGAGCAAGCTGACTGTTCTGGCTCTATAGGAAACACAGTAGAGTAGAAGAGTGCTGCTTTCTCTAAAGCAGAGTGAGTTTCTTGTAAGGCGAGCCAGAGTTTAATTCCCTTTCATAAACGGAGTTGAATCACATGCAGTTTCTGGTCCTTGCAGCAAAAGTTGTTTTCTGGTAAGGAGATTCACTATTGTGCTCAATTGGCCATACACAGTGCAAATAGCACTCGCGTCTGTTCCCAGCAAATGCAGTGTATTGGATGCAAGAGAAACTACTGTTCTTGTCAGTTTCCTAAGCAGAGTTGAATTAGATATGGCCCTTGTGTGTAGGAAGCACAGTTCTTTAGTTCTGAGCAAGCTGAATGTTCTGGCTATATAGGAAACAGAGTAGAGTAGACGAGTGCTGCTTACTCTAAAGCAGAGTGTGTTTCTTGTAAGGCGAGCCAGAGTTTAATTCCCTTTCATAAACGGAGTTGAATCACATGCAGTTTCTGGTCCTAGCAGCAAAAGTTGTTTTCTGGTAAGGAGATTCACTATTGTGCTCAATTGGCCATACACAGTGCAAATAGCACTCGCGTCTTATTCCAGCAAATGCAGTGTATTGGACGCAAGAGAAACTACTGTTCTTGTCAGTTTCCTAAGCAGAGTTGAATTAGATATGGCCCTTGTGTGTAGGAAGCACAGTTCTTTGGTTCTGAGCAAGCTGACTGTTCTGGCTCTATAGGAAACACAGTAGAGTAGAAGAGTGCTGCTTTCTCTAAAGCAGAGTGAGTTTCTTGTAAGGCGAGCCAGAGTTTAATTCCCTTTCATAAACGGAGTTGAATCACATGCAGTTTCTGGTCCTAGCAGCAAAAGTTGTTTTCTGGTAAGGAGATTCACTATTGTGCTCAATTAGCCATACACAGTGCAAATAGCACTCGCGTCTGTTCCCAGCAAATGCAGTGTATTGGACGCAAGAGAAACTACTGTTCTTGTCAGTTTCCTAAGCAGAGTTGAATTAGATATGGTCCTTGTGTGTAGGAAGCACAGTTCTTTAGTTCTGAGCAAGCTGACTGTTCTGGCTCTATAGGAAACAGAGTAGAGTAGAAGAGTGCTGCTTTCTCAAAAGCAGAGTGTGTTTCTTGTAAGGCAAGCTAGAGTTGAATTCCCTTTCATAAACGGAGTTGAATCACATACAGTTTCTGGTCCTAGCACCAAGAGTTGTTTTCTGGTAAGGAGAGTCACTATTGTGCTCATTTGGCCATACACAGTGCAAATAGCACTCGCGTCTGTACCCAGCAAGTGCATTGTATTGGACGCAGGAGAAACTACTGTTCTTGTCAGTTTCTTAAGCAGAGTTGAACTAGTTATGGCCATTGTGTGTAGGAAGCACAGTTCTTTGGTTCTGAGCAAGCGGACTGTTCTGGCTCTATAGGAAACACAGTAGAGTAGAAGAGTGCTGCTTTCTCTAAAGCAGAGTGTGTTTCTTGTAAGGCGAGCCAGAGTTTAATTCCCTTTCATAAACGGAGCTGAATCACATGCAGTTTCTGGTCCTAGCAGCAAAAGTTGTTTTCTGGTAAGGAGATTCACTATTGTGCTCAATTGTCCATACACAGTGCAAATAGCACTCGCGTCTTATCCCAGCAATTGCAGTGTATTGGACGAAAGAGAAACTACTGTTCTTGTCAGTTTCTTAAGCAGAGTTGAATTAGATATGGCCCTTGTGTGTAGGAAGCACAGTTCTTTAGTTCTGAGCAAGCTGACTGTTCTGGCTATATAGGAAACACAGTAGAGTAGAAGAGTGCTGCTTTCTCAAAAGCAGAGTGTGTTTCTTGTAAGGCAAGCTAGAGTTGAATTCCCTTTCATAAACGGAGTTGAATCACATGCAGTTTCTGGTCCTAGCACCAAGAGTTGTTTTCTGGTAAGGAGAGTCACTATTGTGCTCAATTGGCCATACACATTGCAAATAGCACTCGCGTCTGTTCCCAGCAAATGCAGTGTATTGGACACAAGAGAAACTACTGTTCTTGCCAGTTTTCTAAGCAGAGTTGAATTAGATATGGCCCTTGTGTGTAGGAAGCACAGTTCTTTAGTTCTGAGCAAGCTGACTGTTCTGGCTCTATAGGAAACACAGTAGAGTAGAAGAGTGCTGCTTTCTCTAAAGCAGAGTGTGTTTCTTGTAAGGCGAGCCAGAGTTTAATTCCCTTTCATAAACGGAGTTGAATCACATGCAGTTTCTGGTCCTAGCAGCAAAAGTTGTTTTCTGGTAAGGAGATTCACTATTGTGCTCAATTGGCCATTCACAGTGCAAATAGCACTCGCGTCTGTTCCCAGCAAATGCAGTGTATTGGACGCAAGAGAAACTACTGTTCTTGTCAGTTTCCTAAGCAGAGTTGAATTAGATATGGCCCTTGTGTGTAGGAAGCACAGTTCTTTAGTTCTGAGCAAGCTGACTGTTCTGGCTATATAGGAAACACAGTAGAGTAGAAGAGTGCTGCTTTCTCAAAAGCAGAGTGTGTTTCTTGTAAGGCAAGCTAGAGTTGAATTCCCTTTCATAAACGGAGTTGAATCACATGCAGTTTCTGGTCCTAGCACCAAGAGTTGTTTTCGGGTAAGGAGAGTCACTATTGTGCTCATTTGGCCATACACAGTGCAAATAGCACTCGCGTCTGTACCCAGCAAGTGCATTGTATTGGACGCAAGAGAAACTACTGTTCTTGTCAGTTTCCTAAGCAGAGTTGAACTAGTTATGGCCATTGTGTGTAGGAAGCACAGTTCTTTGGTTCTGAGCAAGCTGACTGTTTTGGCTCTATAGGAAACACAGTAGAGTAGAAGAGTGCTGCTTTCTCAAAAGCAGAGTGTGTTTCTTGTAAGGCGAGCCAGAGTTTAATTCCCTTTCATAAACGGAGTTGAATCACATGCAATTTCTGGTCCTAGCAGCAAGAGTTGTTTTCTGGTAAGGAGATTCACTATTGTGCTCAATTGGCCATACACATTGCAAATAGCACTCGCGTCTGTTCCCAGCAAATGCAGTGTATTGGACGCAAGAGAAACTACTGTTCTTGTCAGTTTCCTAAGCAGAGTTGAATTAGATATGGCCCTTGTGTGTAGGAAGCACAGTTCTTTGGTTCTGAGCAAGCTGACTGTTCTGGCTCTATAGGAAACACAGTAGAGTAGAAGAGTGCTGCTTTCTCTAAAGCAGAGTGAGTTTCTTGTAAGGCGAGCCAGAGTTTAATTCCCTTTCATAAACGGAGTTGAATCACATGCAGTTTCTGGTCCTAGCAGCAAAAGTTGTTTTCTGGTTAGGAGATTCACTATTGTGCTCAATTGGCCATACACAGTGCAAATAGCACTCGCGTCTGTTCCCAGCAAATGCAGTGTATTGGACGCAAGAGAAACTACTGTTCGTGTCAGTTTCCTAAGCAGAGTTGAATTAGATATGGCCCTTGTGTGTAGGAAGCACAGTTCTTTAGTTCTGAGCAAGCTGACTGTTCTGGCTATATAGGAAACACAGTAGAGTAGAAGAGTGTGTTTCTTGTAAGGCAAGCTAGAGTTGAATTCCCTTTCATAAACGGAGTTGAATCACATGCAATTTCTGGTCCTAGCAGCAAGAGTAGTTTTCTGGTAAGGAGATTCACTATTGTGCTCAATTGGCCATACACATTGCAAATAGCACTCGCGTCTGTTCCCAGCAAATGCAGTGTATTGGACGCAAGAGAAACTACTGTTCTTGTCAGTTTCCTAAGCAGAGTTGAATTAGATATGGCCCTTGTGTGTAGGAAGCACAGTTCTTTAGTTCTGAGCAAGCTGACTGTTCTGGCTATGTAGGAAACAGAGTAGAGTAGAAGAGTGCTGCTTTCTCTAAAGCAGAGTGTGTTTCTTGTAAGGCGAGCCAGAGTTTAATTCCCTTTCATAAACAGAGTTGAATCACATGCAGTTTCTGGTCCTAGCAGCAAAAGTTGTTTTCTGGTAAGGAGATTCACTATTGTGCTCAATTGGCCATACACAGTGCAAATAGCACTCGCGTCTTATTCCAGCAAATGCAGTGTATTGGACGCAAGAGAAACTACTGTTCTTGTCAGTTTCCTAAGCATAGTTGAATTAGATATGGCCCTTGTGTGTAGGAAGCACAGTTCTTTGGTTCTGAGCAAGCTGACTGTTCTGGCTCTATAGGAAACACAGTAGAGTAGAAGAGTGCTGCTTTCTCTAAAGCAGAGTGAGTTTCTTGTAAGGCGAGCCAGAGTTTAATTCCCTTTCATAAACGGAGTTGAATCACATGCATTTTCTGGTCCTAGCAGCAAAAGTTGTTTTCTGGTAAGGAGATTCACTATTGTGCTCAATTAGCCATACACAGTGCAAATAGCACTCGCGTCTGTTCCCAGCAAATGCAGTGTATTGGACGCAAGAGAAACTACTGTTCTTGTCAGTTTCCTAAGCAGAGTTGAATTAGATATGGTCCTTGTGTGTAGGAAGCACAGTTCTTTAGTTCTGAGCAAGCTGACTGTTCTGGCTATATAGGAAACACAGTAGAGTAGAAGAGTGCTTCTTTCTCAACAGCAGAGTGTGTTTCTTGTAAGGCAAGCTAGAGTTGAATTCCCTTTCATAAACGGAGTTGAATCACATGCAGTTTCTGGTCCTAGCACCAAGAGTTGTTTTCTGGTAAGGAGAGTCACTATTGTGCTCATTTGGCCATACACAGTGCAAATAGCACTCGCGTCTGTACCCAGCAAGTGCATCATATTGGACGCAAGAGAAACTACTGTTCTTGTCAGTTTCGTAAGCAGAGTTGAACTAGTTATGGCCATTGTGTGTAGGAAGCACAGTTCTTTGGTTCTGAGCAAGCTGACTGTTCTGGCTCTATAGGAAACACAGTAGAGTAGAAGAGTGCTGCTTTCTCAAAAGCAGAGTGTGTTTCTTGTAAGGCGAGCCAGAGTTTAATTCCCTTTCATAAACGGAGTTGAATCACATGCAATTTCTGGTCCTAGCAGCAAGAGTTGTTTTCTGGTAAGGAGATTCACTATTGTGCTCAATTGGCCATACACAGTGCAAATAGCACTCGCGTCTGTTCCCAGCAAATGCAGTGTATTGGACGCAAGAGAAACTACTGTTCTTGTCAGTTTCCTAAGCAGAGTTGAATTAGATATGGCCCTTGTGTGTAGGAAGCACAGTTCTTTAGTTCTGAGCAAGCTGACTGTTCTGGCTATGTAGGAAACAGAGTAGAGTAGAAGAGTGCTGCTTTCTCTAAAGCAGAGTGTGTTCCTTGTAAGGCGAGCCAGAGTTTAATTCCCTTTCATAAACAGAGTTGAATCACATGCAGTTTCTGGTCCTAGCAGCAAAAGTTGTTTTCTGGTAAGGAGATTCACTATTGTGCTCAATTGACCTTACAAAGTGCAAATAGCACTCGCGTCTTATCCCAGCAAATGCAGTGTATTGGACCCAAGAGAAACTACTGTTCTTGTCAGTTTCCTAAGCAGAGTTGAATTAGATATGGCCCTTGTGTGTAGGAAGCACAGTTCTTTAGTTCTGAGCAAGCTGACTGTTCTGGCTATATAGGAAACACAGTAGAGTAGAAGAGTGCTGCTTTCTCAAAAGCAGAGTGTGTTTCTTGTAAGGCAAGCTAGAGTTGAATTCCCTTTCATAAACGGAGTTGAATCACATGCAGTTTCTGGTCCTAGCACCAAGAGTTGTTTTCGGGTAAGGAGAGTCACTATTGTGCTCATATGGCCATACACAGTGCAAATAGCACTCGCGTCTGTTCCCAGCAAATGCAGTGTATTGGACGCAAGAGAAACTACTGCTCGTGTCAGTTTCCTAAGCAGAGTTGAATTAGATATGGCCCTTGTGTGTAGGAAGCACAGTTCTTTAGTTCTGAGCAAGCTGACTGTTCTGGCTATATAGGAAACACAGTAGAGTAGAAGAGTGTGTTTCTTGTAAGGCAAGCTAGAGTTGAATTCCCTTTCATAAACGGAGTTGAATCACATGCAGTTTCTGGTCCTAGCACCAAGAGTTGTTTTCTGGTAAGGAGAGTCACTATTGTGCTCATTTGGCCATACACAGTGCAAATAGCACTCGCGTCTGTACCCAGCAAGTGCATTGTATTGGACGCAAGAGAAACTACTGTTCTTGTCAGTTTCCTAAGCAGAGTCGAACTAGTTATGGCCATTGTGTGTAGGAAGCACAGTTCTTTGGTTCTGAGCAAGCTGACTGTTCTGGCTCTATAGGAAACAGAGTAGAGTAGAAGAGTGCTGCTTTCTCAAAAGCAGAGTGTGTTTCTTGTAAGGCGAGCCAGAGTTTAATTCCCTTTCATAAACGGAGTTGAATCACATGCAATTTCTAATCCTAGCAGCAAGAGTAGTTTTCTGGTAAGGAGATTCACTATTGTGCTCAATTGGCCATACACATTGCAAATAGCACTCGCGTCTGTTCCCAGCAAATGCAGTGTATTGGACACAAGAGAAACTACTGTTCTTGTCAGTTTCCTAAGCAGAGTTGAATTAGATATGGCCCTTGTGTGTAGGAAGCACAGTTCTTTGGTTCTGAGCAAGCTGACTGTTCTGGCTCTATAGGAAACACATTAGAGTAGAAGAGTGCTGCTTTCTCTAAAGCAGAGTGAGTTTCTTGTAAGGCGAGCCAGAGTTTAATTCCCTTTCATAAACGGAGTTGAATCACATGCAGTTTCTGGTCCTAGCAGCAAAAGTTGTTTTCTGGTAAGGAGATTCACTATTGTGCTCAATTGGCCATACACAGTGCAAATAGCACTCGCGTCTGTTCCCAGCAAATGCAGTGTATTGGACGCAAGAGAAACTACTGTTCTTGTCAGTTTCCTAAGCAGAGTTGAATTAGATATGGCCCTTGTGTGTAGGAAGCACAGTTCTTTAGTTCTGAGCAAGCTGAATGTTCTGGCTATATAGGAAACACAGTAGAGTAGAAGAGTGCTGCTTTCTCTAAAGCAGAGTGTGTTTCTTGTAAGGCGAGCCAGAGTTTAATTCCCTTTCATAAACGGAGTTGAATCACATGCAGTTTCTGGTCCTAGCAGCAAAAGTTGTTTTCTGGTAAGGAGATTCACTATTGTGCTCAATTAGCCATACACAGTGCAAATAGCACTCGCGTCTGTTCCCAGCAAATGCAGTGTATTGGACGCAAGAGAAACTACTGTTCTTGTCAGTTTCCTAAGCAGAGTTGAATTAGATATGGCCCTTGTGTGTAGGAAGCACAGTTCTTTAGTTCTGAGCAAGCTGACTGTTCTGGCTATATAGGAAACACAGTAGAGTAGAAGAGTGCTGCTTTCTCAAAAGCAGAGTGTGTTTCTTGTAAGGCAAGCTAGAGTTGAATTCCCTTTCATAAACGGAGTTGAATCACATGCAGTTTCTGGTCCTAGCACCAAGAGTTGTTTTCTGGTAAGGAGAGTCACTATTGTGCTCATTTGGCCATACACAGTGCAAATAGCACTCGCGTCTGTTCCCAGCAAATGCAGTGTATTGGACGCAAGAGAAACTACTGTTCTTGTCAGTTTCCTAAGCAGAGTTGAATTAGATATGGCCCTTGTGTGTAGGAAGCACAGTTCTTTAGTTCTGAGCAAGCTGACTGTTCTGGCTATGTAGGAAACAGAGTAGAGTAGAAGAGTGCTGCTTTCTCTAAAGCAGAGTGTGTTTCTTGTAAGGCGAGCCAGAGTTTAATTCCCTTTCATAAACAGAGTTGAATCACATGCAGTTTCTGGTCCTAGCAGCAAAAGTTGTTTTCTGGTAAGGAGATTCACTATTGTGCTCAATTGGCCATACACAGTGCAAATAGCACTCGCGTCTGTTCCCAGCAAATGCAGTGTATTGGACGCAAGAGAAACTACTGTTCTTGTCAGTTTCCTAAGCAGAGTTGAATTAGATATGGTCCTTGTGTGTAGGAAGCACAGTTCTTTAGTTCTGAGCAAGCTGACTGTTCTGGCTATATAGGAAACACAGTAGAGTAGAAGAGTGCTGCTTTCTCAAAAGCAGAGTGTGTTTCTTGTAAGGCAAGCTAGAGTTGAATTCCCTTTCATAAACGGAGTTGAATCACATGCAGTTTCTGGTCCTAGCACCAAGAGTTGTTTTCGGGTAAGGAGAGTCACTATTGTGCTCATATGGCCATACACAGTGCAAATAGCACTTGCGTCTGTACTCAGCAAGTGCATTGTATTGGACGCAAGAGAAACTACTGTTCTTGTCAGTTTCCTAAGCAGAGTTGAACTAGTTATGGCCATTGTGTGTAGGAAGCACAGTTCTTTGGTTCTGAGCAAGCTGACTGTTCTGGCTCTATAGGAAACACAGTAGAGTAGAAGAGTGCTGCTTTCTCAAAAGCAGAGTGTGTTTCTTGTAAGGCGAGCCAGAGTTTAATTCCCTTTCATAAACGGAGTTGAATCACATGCAATTTCTGGTCCTAGCAGCAAGAGTTGTTTTCTGGTAAGGAGATTCACTATTGTGCTCAATTGGCCATACACATTGCAAATAGCACTCGCGTCTGTTCCCAGCAAATGCAGTGTATTGGACGCAAGAGAAACTACTGTTCTTGTCAGTTTCCTAAGCAGAGTTGAATTAGATATGGCCCTTGTGTGTAGGAAGCACAGTTCTTTAGTTCTGAGCAAGCTGACTGTTCTGGCTATGTAGAAAACAGAGTAGAGTAGAAGAGTGCTGCTTTCTCTAAAGCAGAGTGTGTTTCTTGTAAGGCGAGCCAGAGTTTAATTCCCTTTCATAAACAGAGTTGAATCACATGCAGTTTCTGGTCCTAGCAGCAAAAGTTGTTTTCTGGTAAGGAGATTCACTATTGTGCTCAATTGGCCATACACAGTGCAAATAGCACTCGCGTATTATTCCAGCAAATGCAGTGTATTGGACGCAAGAGAAACTACTGTTCTTGTCAGTTTCCTAAGCAGAGTTGAATTAGATATGGCCCTTGTGTGTAGGAAGCACAGTTCTTTGGTTCTGAGCAAGCTGACTGTTCTGGCTCTATAGGAAACACAGTAGAGTAGAAGAGTGCTGCTTTCTCTAAAGCAGAGTGAGTTTCTTGTAAGGCGAGCCAGAGTTTAATTCCCTTTCATAAACGGAGTTGAATCACATGCAGTTTCTGGTCCTAGCAGCAAAAGTTGTTTTCTGGTAAGGAGATTCACTATTGTGCTCAATTGGCCATACACAGTGCAAATAGCACTCGCGTCTGTTCCCAGCAAATGCACTGTATTGGACGCAAGAGAAACTACTGTTCGTGTCAGTTTCCTAAGCAGAGTTGAATTAGATATGGCCCTTGTGTGTAGGAAGCACAATTCTTTAGTTCGGAGCAAGCTGACTGTTCTGGCTATATAGGAAACACAGTAGAGTAGAAGAGTGTGTTTCTTGTAAGGCAAGCTAGAGTTGAATTCCCTTTCATAAACGGAGTTGAATCACATGCAGTTTCTGGTCCTAGCACCAAGAGTTGTTTTGTGCTCATTTGGCCATACACAGTGCAAATAGCACTCGCGTCTGTACCCAGCAAGTGCATTGTATTGGACGCAAGAGAAACTACTGTTCTTGTCAGTTTCCTAAGCAGAGTCGAACTAGTTATGGCCATTGTGTGTAGGAAGCACAGTTCTTTGGTTCTGAGCAAGCTGACTGTTCTGGCTCTATAGGAAACAGAGTAGAGTAGAAGAGTGCTGCTTTCTCAAAAGCAGAGTGTGTTTCTTGTAAGGCGAGCCAGAGTTTAATTCCCTTTCATAAACGGAGTTGAATCACATGCAATTTCTAATCCTAGCAGCAAGAGTAGTTTTCTGGTAAGGAGATTCACTATTGTGCTCAATTGGCCATACACATTGCAAATAGCACTCGCGTCTGTTCCCAGCAAATGCAGTGTATTGGACACAAGAGAAACTACTGTTCTTGTCAGTTTCCTAAGCAGAGTTGAATTAGATATGGCCCTTGTGTGTAGGAAGCACAGTTCTTTGGTTCTGAGCAAGCTGACTGTTCTGGCTCTATAGGAAACACAGTAGAGTAGAAGAGTGCTGCTTTCTCTAAAGCAGAGTGAGTTTCTTGTAAGGCGAGCCAGAGATTAATTCCCTTTCATAAACGGAGTTGAATCACATGCAGTTTCTGGTCCTAGCAGCAAAAGTTGTTTTCTGGTAAGGAGATTCACTATTGTGCTCAATTGGCCATACACAGTGCAAATAGCACTCGCGTCTGTTCCCAGCAAATGCAGTGTATTGGACGCAAGAGAAACTACTGTTCTTGTCAGTTTCCTAAGCAGAGTTGAATTAGATATGGCCCTTGTGTGTAGGAAGCACAGTTCTTTAGTTCTGAGCAAGCTGAATGTTCTGGCTATATAGGAAACACAGTAGAGTAGAAGAGTGCTGCTTTCTCTAAAGCAGAGTGTGTTTCTTGTAAGGCGAGCCAGAGTTTAATTCCCTTTCATAAACGGAGTTGAATCACATGCAGTTTCTGGTCCTAGCAGCAAAAGTTGTTTTCTGGTAAGGAGATTCACTATTGTGCTCAATTAGCCATACACAGTGCAAATAGCACTCGCGTCTGTTCCCAGCAAATGCAGTGTATTGGACGCAAGAGAAACTACTGTTCTTGTCAGTTTCCTAAGCAGAGTTGAATTAGATATGGCCCTTGTGTGTAGGAAGCACAGTTCTTTAGTTCTGAGCAAGCTGACTGTTCTGGCTATATAGGAAACACAGTAGAGTAGAAGAGTGCTGCTTTCTCAAAAGCAGAGTGTGTTTCTTGTAAGGCAAGCTAGAGTTGAATTCCCTTTCATAAACGGAGTTGAATCACATGCAGTTTCTGGTCCTAGCACCAAGAGTTGTTTTCGGGTAAGGAGAGTCACTATTGTGCTCATTTGGCCATACACAGTGCAAATAGCACTCGCATCTGTTCCCAGCAAATGCAGTGTTTTGGACACAAGAGAAACTACTGTTCTTGTCAGTTTCCTAAGCAGAGTTGAATTAGATATGGCCCTTGTGTGTAGGAAGCACAGTTCTTTAGTTCTGAGCAAGCTGACTGTTCTGGCTATATAGGAAACACAGTAGAGTAGAAGAGTGTGTTTCTTGTAAGGCAAGCTAGAGTTGAATTCCCTTTCATAAACGGAGTTGAATCACATGCAGTTTCTGGTCCTAGCACCAAGAGTTGTTTTCTGGTAAGGAGAGTCACTATTGTGCTCAATTGGCCATACACATTGCAAATAGCACTCGCGTCTGTTCCCAGCAAATGCAGTGTATTGGACACAAGAGAAACTACTGTTCTTGCCAGTTTTCTAAGCAGAGTTGAATTAGATATGGCCCTTGTGTGTAGGAAGCACAGTTCTTTAGTTCTGAGCAAGCTGACTGTTCTGGCTCTATAGGAAACACAGTAGAGTAGAAGAGTGCTGCTTTCTCTAAAGCAGAGTGTGTTTCTTGTAAGGCGAGCCAGAGTTTAATTCCCTTTCATAAACGGAGTTGAATCACATGCAGTTTCTGGTCCTAGCAGCAAAAGTTGTTTTCTGGTAAGGAGATTCACTATTGTGCTCAATTGGCCATTCACAGTGCAAATAGCACTCGCGTCTGTTCCCAGCAAATGCAGTGTATTGGACGCAAGAGAAACTACTGTTCTTGTCAGTTTCCTAAGCAGAGTTGAATTAGATATGGCCCTTGTGTGTAGGAAGCACAGTTCTTTAGTTCTGAGCAAGCTGACTGTTCTGGCTATATAGGAAACACAGTAGAGTAGAAGAGTGCTGCTTTCTCAAAAGCAGAGTGTGTTTCTTGTAAGGCAAGCTAGAGTTGAATTCCCTTTCATAAACGGAGTTGAATCACATGCAGTTTCTGGTCCTAGCACCAAGAGTTGTTTTCTGGTAAGGAGAGTCACTATTGTGCTCATTTGGCCATACACATTGCAAATAGCACTCGCGTCTGTACCCAGCAAGTGCATTGTATTGGACGCAAGAGAAACTACTGTTCTTGTCAGTTTCCTAAGCAGAGTTGAACTAGTTATGGTCATTGTGTGTAGGAAGCACAGTTCTTTGGTTCTGAGCAAGCTGACTGTTCTGGCTCTATAGGAAACACAGTAGAGTAGAAGAGTGCTGCTTTCTCAAAAGCAGAGTGTGTTTCTTGTAAGGCGAGCCAGAGTTTAATTCGCTTTCATAAACGGAGTTGAATCACATGCAATTTCTGGTCCTAGCAGCAAGAGTTGTTTTCTGGTAAGGAGATTCACTATTGTGCTCAATTGGCCATACACATTGCAAATAGCACTCGCGTCTGTTCCCAGCAAATGCAGTGTATTGGACGCAAGAGAAACTACTGTTCTTGTCAGTTTCCTAAGCAGAGTTGAATTAGATATGGCCCTTGTGTGTAGGAAGCACAGTTCTTTAGTTCTGAGCAAGCTGACTGTTCTGGCTATGTAGGAAACAGAATAGAGTAGAAGAGTGCTGCTTTCTCTAAAGCAGAGTGTGTTTCTTGTAAGGCGAGCCAGAGTTTAATTCCCTTTCATAAACAGAGTTGAATCACATGCAGTTTCTGGTCCTAGCAGCAAAAGTTGTTTTCTGGTAAGGAGATTCACTATTGTGCTCAATTGGCCATACACAGTGCAAATAGCACTCGCGTCTTATCCCAGCAAATGCAGTGTATTGGACGCAACAGAAACTACTGTTCTTGTCAGTTTCCTAAGCAGAGTTGAATTAGATATGGCCCTTGTGTGTAGGAAGCACAGTTCTTTAGTTCTGAGCAAGCTGACTGTTCTGGCTATATAGGAAACACAGTAGAGTAGAAGAGTGTGTTTCTTGTAAGGCAAGCTAGAGTTGAATTCCCTTTCATAAACGGAGTTGAATCACATGCAGTTTCTGGTCCTAGCACCAAGAGTTGTTTTCTGGTAAGGAGAGTCACTATTGTGCTCATTTGGCCATACACAGTGCAAATAGCACTCGCGTCTATACCCAGCAAGTGCATTGTATTGGACGCAAGAGAAACTACTGTTCTTGTCAGTTTCCTAAGCAGAGTTGAACTAGTTATGGCCATTGTGTGTAGGAAGCACAGTTCTTTGGTTCTGAGCAAGCTGACTGTTCTGGCTCTATAGGAAACACAGTAGAGTAGAAGAGTGCTGCTTTCTCAAAAGCAGAGTGTGTTTCTTGTAAGGCGAGCCAGAGTTTAATTCCCTTTCATAAACGGAGTTGAATCACATGCCATTTCTGGTCCTAGCAGCAAGAGTTGTTTTCTGGTAAGGAGATTCACTATTGTGCTCAATTGGCCATACACATTGCAAATAGCACTCGCATCTGTTCCCAGCAAATGCAGTGTATTGGACACAAGAGAAACTACCGTTCTTGTCAGTTTCCTAAGCAGAGTTGAATTAGATATGGCCCTTGTGTGTAGGAAGCACAGTTCTTTAGTTCTGAGCAAGCTGACTGTTCTGGCTATATGGAAACACAGTAGAGTAGAAGAGTGCTGCTTTCTCTAAAGCAGAGTGTGTTTCTTGTAAGGCGAGCCAGAGTTTAATTCTCTTTCATAATCGGAGTTGAATCACATGCAGTTTCTGGTCCTAGCAGCAAAAGTTGTTTTCTGGTAAGGAGATTCACTATTGTGCTCAATTGGCCATACACAGTGCAAATAGCACTCGTGTCTGTTCCCAGCAAATGCAGTGTATTGGACGCAAGAGAAACTACTGTTCTTGTCAGTTTCCTAAGCAGAGTTAAATTAGATATGGCCCTTGTGTGTAGGAAGCACAGTTCTTTAGTTCTGAGCAAGCTGACTGTTCTGGCTATATAGGAAACACAGTAGAGTAGAAGAGTGTGTTTCTTGTAAGGCAAGCTAGAGTTGAATTCCCTTTCATAAACGGAGTTGAATCACATGCAGTTTCTGGTCCTAGCACCAAGAGTTGTTTTCTGGTAAGGAGAGTCACTATTGTGCTCATTTGGCCATACACAGTGCAAATAGCACTCGCGTCTGTACCCAGCAAGTGCATTGTATTGGACGCAAGAGAAACTACTGTTCTTGTCAGTTTCCTAAGCAGAGTTGAACTAGTTATGGCCATTGTGTGTAGGAAGCACAGTTCTTTGGTTCTGAGCAAGCTGACTGTTCTGGCTCTATAGGAAACACAGTAGAGTAGAAGAGTGCTGCTTTCTCAAAAGCAGAGTGTGTTTCTTGTAAGGCGAGCCAGAGTTTAATTCCCTTTCATAAACGGAGTTGAATCACATGCAATTTCTGGTCCTAGCAGCAAGAGTTGTTTTCTGGTAAGGAGATTCACTATTGTGCTCAATTGGCCATACACAGTGCAAATAGCACTCGCGTCTGTTCCCAGCAAATGCAGTGTATTGGACGCAAGAGAAACTACTGTTCTTGTCAGTTTCCTAAGCAGAGTTGAATTAGATATGGCCCTTGTGTGTAGGAAGCACAGTTCTTTAGTTCTGAGCAAGCTGACTGTTCTGGCTATGTAGGAAACAGAGTAGAGTAGAAGAGTGCTGCTTTCTCTAAAGCAGAGTGTGTTCCTTGTAAGGCGAGCCAGAGTTTAATTCCCTTTCATAAACAGAGTTGAATCACATGCAGTTTCTGGTCCTAGCAGCAAAAGTTGTTTTCTGGTAAGGAGATTCACTATTGTGCTCAATTGACCTTACAAAGTGCAAATAGCACTCGCGTCTTATCCCAGCAAATGCAGTGTATTGGACCCAAGAGAAACTACTGTTCTTGTCAGTTTCCTAAGCAGAGTTGAATTAGATATGGCCCTTCTGTGTAGGAAGCACAGTTCTTTAGTTCTGAGCAAGCTGACTGTTCTGGCTATATAGGAAACACAGTAGAGTAGAAGAGTGCTGCTTAATCAAAAGCAGAGTGTGTTTCTTGTAAGGCAAGCTAGAGTTGAATTCCCTTTCATAAACGGAGTTGAATCACATGCAGTTTCTGGTCCTAGCACCAAGAGTTGTTTTCGGGTAAGGAGAGTCACTATTGTGCTCATATGGCCATACACAGTGCAAATAGCACTCGCGTCTGTTCCCAGCAAATGCAGTGTATTGGACGCAAGAGAAACTACTGTTCGTGTCAGTTTCCTAAGCAGAGTTGAATTAGATATGGCCCTTGTGTGTAGGAAGCACAGTTCTTTAGTTCTGAGCAAGCTGACTGTTCTGGCTATATAGGAAACACAGTAGAGTAGAAGAGTGTGTTTCTTGTAAGGCAAGCTAGAGTTGAATTCCCTTTCAAAAACGGAGTTGAATCACATGCAGTTTCTGGTCCTAGCACCAAGAGTTGTTTTCTGGTAAGGAGAGTCACTATTGTGCTCATTTGGCCATACACAGTGCAAATAGCACTCACGTCTGTACCCAGCAAGTGCATTGTATTGGACGCAAGAGAAACTACTGTTCTTGTCAGTTTCCTAAGCAGAGTCGAACTAGTTATGGCCATTGTGTGTAGGAAGCACAGTTCTTTGGTTCTGAGCAAGCTGACTGTTCTGGCTCTATAGGAAACAGAGTAGAGTAGAAGAGTGCTGCTTTCTCAAAAGCAGAGTGTGTTTCTTGTAAGGCGAGCCAGAGTTTAATTCCCTTTCATAAACGGAGTTGAATCACATGCAATTTCTAATCCTAGCAGCAAGAGTAGTTTTCTGGTAAGGAGATTCACTATTGTGCTCAATTGGCCATACACATTGCAAATAGCACTCGCGTCTGTTCCCAGCAAATGCAGTGTATTGGACACAAGAGAAACTACTGTTCTTGTCAGTTTCCTAAGCAGAGTTGAATTAGATATGGCCCTTGTGTGTAGGAAGCACAGTTCTTTGGTTCTGAGCAAGCTGACTGTTCTGGCTCTATAGGAAACACATTAGAGTAGAAGAGTGCTGCTTTCTCTAAAGCAGAGTGAGTTTCTTGTAAGGCGAGCCAGAGTTTAATTCCCTTTCATAAACGGAGTTGAATCACATGCAGTTTCTGGTCCTAGCAGCAAAAGTTGTTTTCTGGTAAGGAGATTCACTATTGTGCTCAATTGGCCATACACAGTGCAAATAGCACTCGCGTCTGTTCCCAGCAAATGCAGTGTATTGGACGCAAGAGAAACTACTGTTCTTGTCAGTTTCCTAAGCAGAGTTGAATTAGATATGGCCCTTGTGTGTAGGAAGCACAGTTCTTTAGTTCTGAGCAAGCTGAATGTTCTGGCTATATAGGAAACACAGTAGAGTAGAAGAGTGCTGCTTTCTCTAAAGCAGAGTGTGTTTCTTGTAAGGCGAGCCAGAGTTTAATTCCCTTTCATAAACGGAGTTGAATCACATGCAGTTTCTGGTCCTAGCACCAAGAGTTGTTTTCGGGTAAGGAGAGTCACTATTGTGCTCATTTGGCCATACACAGTGCAAATAGCACTCGCGTCTGTTCCCAGCAAATGCAGTGTATTGGACGCAAGAGAAACTACTGTTCTTGTCAGTTTCCTAAGCAGAGTTGAATTAGATATGGCCCTTGTGTGTAGGAAGCACAGTTCTTTAGTTCTGAGCAAGCTGACTGTTCTGGCTATGTAGGAAACAGAGTAGAGTAGAAGAGTGCTGCTTTCTCTAAAGCAGAGTGTGTTTCTTGTAAGGCGAGCCAGAGTTTAATTCCCTTTCATAAACAGAGTTGAATCACATGCAGTTTCTGGTCCTAGCAGCAAAAGTTGTTTTCTGGTAAGGAGATTCACTATTGTGCTCAATTGGCCATACACAGTGCAAATAGCACTCGCGTCTGTTCCCAGCAAATGCAGTGTATTGGACGCAAGAGAAACTACTGTTCTTGTCAGTTTCCTAAGCAGAGTTGAATTAGATATGGTCCTTGTGTGTAGGAAGCACAGTTCTTTAGTTCTGAGCAAGCTGACTGTTCTGGCTATATAGGAAACACAGTAGAGTAGAAGAGTGCTGCTTTCTCAACAGCAGAGTGTGTTTCTTGTAAGGCAAGCTAGAGTTGAATTCCCTTTCATAAACGGAGTTGAATCACATGCAGTTTCTGGTCCTAGCACCAAGAGTTGTTTTCTGGTAAGGAGAGTCACTATTGTGCTCATTTGGCCATACACAGTGCAAATAGCACTCGCGTCTGTACCCAGCAAGTGCATTGTATTGGACGCAAGAGAAACTACTGTTCTTGTCAGTTTCGTAAGCAGAGTTGAACTAGTTATGGCCATTGTGTGTAGGAAGCACAGTTCTTTGGTTCTGAGCAAGCTGACTGTTCTGGCTCTATAGGAAACACAGTAGAGTAGAAGAGTGCTGCTTTCTCAAAAGCAGAGTGTGTTTCTTGAAAGGCGAGCCAGAGTTTAATTCGCTTTCATAAACGGAGTTGAAACACATGCAATTTCTGGTCCTAGCAGCAAGAGTTGTTTTCTGGTAAGGAGATTCACTATTGTGCTCAATTGGCCATACACATTGCAAATAGCACTCGCGTCTGTTCCCAGCAAATGCAGTGTATTGGACACAAGAGAAACTACTGTTCTTGTCAGTTTCCTAAGCAGAGTTGAATTAGATATGGCCCTTGTGTGTAGGAAGCACAGTTCTTTAGTTCTGAGCAAGCTGACTGTTCTGGCTATGTAGGAAACAGAGTAGAGTAGAAGAGTGCTGCTTTCTGTAAAGCAGAGTGTGTTTCTTGTAAGGCGAGCCAGAGTTTAATTCCCTTTCATAAACAGAGTTGAATCACATGCAGTATCTGGTCCTAGCAGCAAAAGTTGTTTTCTGGTAAGGAGATTCACTATTGTGCTCAATTGGCCATACACAGTGCAAATAGCACTCGCGTCTTATCCCAGCAAATGCAGTGTATTGGACGCAAGAGAAACTACTGTTCTTGTCAGTTTCCTAAGCAGAGTTGAATTAGATATGGCCCTTGTGTGTAGGAAGCACAGTTCTTTAGTTCTGAGCAAGCTGAATGTTCTGGCTATATAGGAAACACAGTAGAGTAGAAGAGTGCTGCTTTCTCAAAAGCAGAGTGTGTTTCTTGTAAGGCAAGCTAGAGTTGAATTCCCTTTCATAAACGGAGTTGAATCACATGCAGTTTCTGGTCCTAGCACCAAGAGTTGTTTTCGGGTAAGGAGAGTCACTATTGTGCTCATATGGCCATACACAGTGCAAATAGCACTCGCGTCTGTACTCAGCAAGTGCATTGTATTGGACGCAAGAGAAACTACTGTTCTTGTCAGTTTCCTAAGCAGAGTTGAACTAGTTATGGCCATTGTGTGTAGGAAGCACAGTTCTTTGGTTCTGAGCAAGCTGACTGTTCTGGCTCTATAGGAAACACAGTAGAGTAGAAGAGTGCTGCTTTCTCAAAAGCAGAGTGTGTTTCTTGTAAGGCGAGCCAGAGTTTAATTCCCTTTCATAAACGGAGTTGAATCACATGCAATTTCTGGTCCTAGCAGCAAGAGTTGTTTTCTGGTAAGGAGATTCACTATTGTGCTCAATTGGCCATACACATTGCAAATAGCACTCGCGTCTGTTCCCAGCAAATGCAGTGTATTGGACGCAAGAGAAACTACTGTTCTTGTCAGTTTCCTAAGCAGAGTTGAATTAGATATGGCCCTTGTGTGTAGGAAGCACAGTTCTTTAGTTCTGAGCAAGCTGACTGTTCTGGCTATGTAGAAAACAGAGTAGAGTAGAAGAGTGCTGCTTTCTCTAAAGCAGAGTGTGTTTCTTGTAAGGCGAGCCAGAGTTTAATTCCCTTTCATAAACAGAGTTGAATCACATGCAGTTTCTGGTCCTAGCAGCAAAAGTTGTTTTCTGGTAAGGAGATTCACTATTGTGCTCAATTGGCCATACACAGTGCAAATAGCACTCGCGTATTATTCCAGCAAATGCAGTGTATTGGACGCAAGAGAAACTACTGTTCTTGTCAGTTTCCTAAGCAGAGTTGAATTAGATATGGCCCTTGTGTGTAGGAAGCACAGTTCTTTGGTTCTGAGCAAGCTGACTGTTCTGGCTCTATAGGAAACACAGTAGAGTAGAAGAGTGCTGCTTTCTCTAAAGCAGAGTGAGTTTCTTGTAAAGCGAGCCAGAGTTTAATTCCCTTTCATAAACGGAGTTGAATCACATGCAGTTTCTGGTCCTAGCAGCAAAAGTTGTTTTCTGGTAAGGAGATTCACTATTGTGCTCAATTGGCCATACACAGTGCAAATAGCACTCGCGTCTGTTCCCAGCAAATGCAGTGTATTGGACGCAAGAGAAACTACTGTTCGTGTCAGTTTCCTAAGCAGAGTTGAATTAGATATGGCCCTTGTGTGTAGGAAGCACAGTTCTTTAGTTCTGAGCAAGCTGACTGTTCTGGCTATATAGGAAACACAGTAGAGTAGAAGAGTGTGTTTCTTGTAAGGCAAGCTAGAGTTGAATTCCCTTTCATAAACGGAGTTGAATCACATGCAGTTTCTGGTCCTAGCACCAAGAGTTGTTTTGTGCTCATTTGGCCATACACAGTGCAAATAGCACTCGCGTCTGTACCCAGCAAGTGCATTGTATTGGACGCAAGAGAAACTACTGTTCTTGTCAGTTTCCTAAGCAGAGTCGAACTAGTTATGGCCATTGTGTGTAGGAAGCACAGTTCTTTGGTTCTGAGCAAGCTGACTGTTCTGGCTCTATAGGAAACAGAGTAGAGTAGAAGAGTGCTGCTTTCTCAAAAGCAGAGTGTGTTTCTTGTAAGGCGAGCCAGAGTTTAATTCACTTTCATAAACGGAGTTGAATCACATGCAATTTCTAATCCTAGCAGCAAGAGTAGTTTTCTGGTAAGGAGATTCACTATTGTGCTCAATTGGCCATACACATTGCAAATAGCACTCGCGTCTGTTCCCAGCAAATGCAGTGTATTGGACACAAGAGAAACTACTGTTCTTGTCAGTTTCCTAAGCAGAGTTGAATTAGATATGGCCCTTGTGTGTAGGAAGCACAGTTCTTTGGTTCTGAGCAAGCTGACTGTTCTGGCTCTATAGGAAACACAGTAGAGTAGAAGAGTGCTGCTTTCTCTAAAGCAGAGTGAGTTTCTTGTAAGGCGAGCCAGAGTTTAATTCCCTTTCATAAACGGAGTTGAATCACATGCAGTTTCTGGTCCTAGCACCAAGAGTTGTTTTCGGGTAAGGAGAGTCACTATTGTGCTCATTTGGCCATACACAGTGCAAATAGCACTCGCATCTGTTCCCAGCAAATGCAGTGTTTTGGACACAAGAGAAACTACTGTTCTTGTCAGTTTCCTAAGCAGAGTTGAATTAGATATGGCCCTTGTGTGTAGGAAGCACAGTTCTTTAGTTCTGAGCAAGCTGACTGTTCTGGCTATATAGGAAACACAGTAGAGTAGAAGAGTGTGTTTCTTGTAAGGCAAGCTAGAGTTGAATTCCCTTTCATAAACGGAGTTGAATCACATGCAGTTTCTGGTCCTAGCACCAAGAGTTGTTTTCTGGTAAGGAGAGTCACTATTGTGCTCAATTGGCCATACACATTGCAAATAGCACTCGCGTCTGTTCCCAGCAAATGCAGTGTATTGGACACAAGAGAAACTACTGTTCTTGCCAGTTTTCTAAGCAGAGTTGAATTAGATATGGCCCTTGTGTGTAGGAAGCACAGTTCTTTAGTTCTGAGCAAGCTGACTGTTCTGGCTCTATAGGAAACACAGTAGAGTAGAAGAGTGCTGCTTTCTCTAAAGCAGAGTGTGTTTCTTGTAAGGCGAGCCAGAGTTTAATTCCCTTTCATAAACGGAGTTGAATCACATGCAGTTTCTGGTCCTAGCAGCAAAAGTTGTTTTCTGGTAAGGAGATTCACTATTGTGCTCAATTGGCCATTCACAGTGCAAATAGCACTCGCGTCTGTTCCCAGCAAATGCAGTGTATTGGACGCAAGAGAAACTATTGTTCTTGTCAGTTTCCTAAGCAGAGTTGAATTAGATATGGCCCTTGTGTGTAGGAAGCACAGTTCTTTAGTTCTGAGCAAGCTGACTGTTCTGGCTATATAGGAAACACAGTAGAGTAGAAGAGTGCTGCTTTCTCAAAAGCAGAGTGTGTTTCTTGTAAGGCAAGCTAGAGTTGAATTCCCTTTCATAAACGGAGTTGAATCACATGCAGTTTCTGGTCCTAGCACCAAGAGTTGTTTTCTGGTAAGGAGAGTCACTATTGTGCTCATTTGGCCATACACATTGCAAATAGCACTCGCGTCTGTACCCAGCAAGTGCATTGTATTGGACGCAAGAGAAACTACTGTTCTTGTCAGTTTCCTAAGCAGAGTTGAACTAGTTATGGTCATTGTGTGTAGGAAGCACAGTTCTTTGGTTCTGAGCAAGCTGACTGTTCTGGCTCTATAGGAAACACAGTAGAGTAGAAGAGTGCTGCTTTCTCAAAAGCAGAGTGTGTTTCTTGTAAGGCGAGCCAGAGTTTAATTCGCTTTCATAAACGGAGTTGAATCACATGCAATTTCTGGTCCTAGCAGCAAGAGTTGTTTTCTGGTAAGGAGATTCACTATTGTGCTCAATTGGCCATACACATTGCAAATAGCACTCGCGTCTGTTCCCAGCAAATGCAGTGTATTGGACGCAAGAGAAACTACTGTTCTTGTCAGTTTCCTAAGCAGAGTTGAATTAGATATGGCCCTTGTGTGTAGGAAGCACAGTTCTTTAGTTCTGAGCAAGCTGACTGTTCTGGCTATGTAGGAAACAGAATAGAGTAGAAGAGTGCTGCTTTCTCTAAAGCAGAGTGTGTTTCTTGTAAGGCGAGCCAGAGTTTAATTCCCTTTCATAAACAGAGTTGAATCACATGCAGTTTCTGGTCCTAGCAGCAAAAGTTGTTTTCTGGTAAGGAGATTCACTATTGTGCTCAATTGGCCATACACAGTGCAAATAGCACTCGCGTCTTATCCCAGCAAATGCAGTGTATTGGACGCAAGAGAAACTACTGTTCTTGTCAGTTTCCTAAGCAGAGTTGAATTAGATATGGCCCTTGTGTGTAGGAAGCACAGTTCTTTAGTTCTGAGCAAGCTGACTGTTCTGGCTATATAGGAAACACAGTAGAGTAGAAGAGTGTGTTTCTTGTAAGGCAAGCTAGAGTTGAATTCCCTTTCATAAACGGAGTTGAATCACATGCAGTTTCTGGTCCTAGCACCAAGAGTTGTTTTCTGGTAAGGAGAGTCACTATTGTGCTCATTTGGCCATACACAGTGCAAATAGCACTCGCGTCTGTACCCAGCAAGTGCATTGTATTGGACGCAAGAGAAACTACTGTTCTTGTCAGTTTCCTAAGCAGAGTTGAACTAGTTATGGCCATTGTGTGTAGGAAGCACAGTTCTTTGGTTCTGAGCAAGCTGACTGTTCTGGCTCTATAGGAAACACAGTAGAGTAGAAGAGTGCTGCTTTCTCAAAAGCAGAGTGTGTTTCTTGTAAGGCGAGCCAGAGTTTAATTCCCTTTCATAAACAGAGTTGAATCACATGCAGTTTCTGGTTCTAGCAGCAAAAGTTGTTTTCTGGTAAGGAGATTCACTATTGTGCTCAATTGGCCATACACAGTGCAAATAGCACTCGCGTCTTATCCCAGCAAATGCATTGTATTGGACGCAAGAGAAACTACTGTTCTTGTCAGTTTCCTAAGCAGAGTTGAATTAGATATGGCCCTTGTGTGTAGGAAGCACAGTTCTTTAGTTCTGAGCAAGCTGACTGTTCTGGCTATATAGGAAACACAGTAGAGTAGAAGAGTGCTGCTTTCTCAACAGCAGAGTGTGTTTCTTGTAAGGCAAGCTAGAGTTGAATTCCCTTTCATAAACGGAGTTGAATCACATGCAGTTTCTGGTCCTAGCACCAAGAGTTGTTTTCTGGTAAGGAGAGTCACTATTGTGCTCATTTGGCCATACACAGTGCAAATAGAACTCGCGTCTGTACCCAGCAAGTGCATTGTATTGGACGCAAGAGAAACTACTGTTCTTGTCAGTTTCCTAAGCAGAGTTGAACTAGTTATGGCCATTGTGTGTAGGAAGCACAGTTCTTTGGTTCTGAGCAAGCTGACTGTTCTGGCTCTATAGGAAACACAGTAGAGTAGAAGAGTGCTGCTTTCTCAAAAGCAGAGTGTGTTTCTTGTAAGGCGAGCCAGAGTTTAATTCCCTTTCATAAACAGAGTTGAATCACATGCAGTTTCTGGTCCTAGCAGCAAAAGTTGTTTACTGGTAAGGAGATTCACTATTGTGCTCAATTGGCCATACACAGTGCAAATAGCACTCGCGTCTTATCCCAGCAAATGCAGTGTATTGGACGCAAGAGAAACTACTGTTTTTGTCAGTTTCCTAAGCAGAGTTGAATTAGATATGGCCCTTGTGTGTAGGAAGCACAGTTCTTTAGTTCTGAGCAAGCTGACTGTTCTGGCTATATAGGAAACACAGTAGAGTAGAAGAGTGCTGCTTTCTCAAAAGCAGAGTGTGTTTCTTGTAAGGCAAGCTAGAGTTGAATTCCCTTTCATAAACGGAGTTGAATCACATGCAGTTTCTGGTCCTAGCCCTAAGAGTTGTTTTCTGGTAAGGAGAGTCACTATTGTGCTCATTTGGCCATACACAGTGCAAATAGCACTCGCGTCTGTACCCAGCAAGTGCATTGTATTGGACGCAAGAGAAACTACTGTTCTTGTCAGTTTCTTAAGCAGAGTTGAACTAGTTATGGCCATTGTGTGTAGGAAGCACAGTTCTTTGGTTCTGAGCAAGCTGACTGTTCTGGCTCTATAGGAAACACAGTAGAGTAGAAGAGTGCTGCTTTCTCAAAAGCAGAGTGTGTTTCTTGTAAGGCGTGCCAGAGTTTAATTCCCTTTCATAAACGGAGTTGTATCACATGCAATTTCTGGTCCTAGCAGCAAGAGTTGTTTTCTGGTAAGGAGATTCACTATTGTGTTCAATTGGCCATACACATTGCAAATAGCACTCGCATCTGTTCCCAGCAAATGCAGTGTATTGGACACAAGAGAAACTACCGTTCTTGTCAGTTTCCTAAGCAGAGTTGAATTAGATATGGCCCTTGTGTGTAGGAAGCACAGTTCTTTAGTTCTGAGCAAGCTGACTGTTCTGGCTATATAGGAAACACAGTAGAGTAGAAGAGTGCTGCTTTCTCTAAAGCAGAGTGTGTTTCTTGTAAGGCGAGCCAGAGTTTAATTCCCTTTCATAAACGGAGTTGAATCACATGCAGTTTCTGGTCCTAGCAGCAAAAGTTGTTTTCTGGTAAGGAGATTCACTATTGTGCTCAATTGTCCATACACAGTGCAAATAGCACTCGCGTCTTATCCCAGCAAATGCATTGTATTGGACGCAAGAGAAACTACTGTTCTTGTCAGTTTCTTATGCAGAGTTGAATTAGATATGGCCCTTGTGTGTAGGAAGCACAGTTCTTTAGTTCTGAGCAAGCTGACTGTTCTGGCTATATAGGAAACACAGTAGAGTAGAAGAGTGCTGCTTTCTCAAAAGCAGAGTGTGTTTCTTGTAAGGCAAGCTAGAGTTGAATTCCCTTTCATAAACGGAGTTGAATCACATGCAGTTTCTGGTCCTAGCACCAAGAGTTGTTTTCGGGTAAGGAGAGTCACTATTGTGCTCATTTGGCCATACACAGTGCAAATAGCACTCGCATCTGTTCCCAGCAAATGCAGTGTATTGGACACAAGAGAAACTACTGTTCTTGTCAGTTTCCTAAGCAGAGTTGAATTAGATATGGCCCTTGTGTGTAGGAAGCACAGTTCTTTAGTTCTGAGGAAGCTGACTGTTCTGGCTATAGAGGAAACACAGTAGAGTAGAAGAGTGCTGCTTTCTCTAAAGCAGAGTGTGTTTCTTGTAAGGCGAGCCAGAGTTTAATTCCCTTTCATAAACGGAGTTGAATCACATGCAGTTTCTGGTCCTAGCAGCAAAAGTTGTTTTCTGGTAAGGAGATTCACTATTGTGCTCAATTGGCCATACACAGTGCAAATAGCACTCGCGTCTGTTCCCAGCAAATGCAGTGTATTGGACGCAAGAGAAACTACTGTTCTTGTCAGTTTCCTAAGCAGAGTTGAATTAGATATGGCCCTTGTGTGTAGGAAGCACAGTTCTTTAGTTCTGAGCAAGCTGACTGTTCTGGCTATATAGGAAACACAGTAGAGTAGAAGAGTGTGTTTCTTGTAAGGCAAGCTAGAGTTGAATTCCCTTTCATAAACGGAGTTGAATCACATGCAGTTTCTGGTCCTAGCACCAAGAGTTGTTTTCTGGTAAGGAGAGTCACTATTGTGCTCATTTGGCCATACACAGTGCAAATAGCACTCGCGTCTGTACCCAGCAAGTGCATTGTATTGGACGCAAGAGAAACTACTGTTCTTGTCAGTTTCCGAAGCAGAGTTGAACTAGTTATGGCCATTGTGTGTAGGAAGCACAGTTCTTTGGTTCTGAGCAAGCTGACTGTTCTGGCTCTATAGGAAACACAGTAGAGTAGAAGAGTGCTGCTTTCTCAACAGCAGAGTGTGTTTCTTGTAAGGCAAGCAAGAGTTGAATTCCCTTTCATAAACGGAGTTGAATCACATGCAGTTTCTGGTCCTAGCACCAAGAGTTGTTTTCTGGTAAGGAGAGTCACTATTGTGCTCATTTGGCCATACACAGTGCAAATAGCACTCGCGTCTGTACCCAGCAAGTGCATTGTATTGGACGCAAGAGAAACTACTG
Source organism: Peromyscus californicus insignis (assembly GCF_007827085.1). NCBI lineage: Eukaryota > Metazoa > Chordata > Mammalia > Rodentia > Cricetidae > Peromyscus > Peromyscus californicus. Next base: position 37,217 of record NW_026294499.1, read on the forward strand.
TTCTTGTCAGTTTCCTAAGCAGAGTTGAACTAGTTATGGCCATTGTGTGTAGGAAGCATAGTTCTTTGGTTCTGAGCAAGCTGACTGTTCTGGCACTATAGGAAACACAGTAGAGTAGAAGAGTGCTGCTTTCTCAAAAGCAGAGTGTGTTTCTTGTAAGGCAAGCCAGAGTTTAATTCCCTTTCATAAACGGAGTTGAATCACATGCAATTTCTGGTCCTAGCAGCAAGAGTTGTTTTCTGGTTAGGAGATTCACTATTGTGCTCAATTGGCCATACACATTGCAAATAGCACTCGCGTCTGTTCCCAGCAAATGCAGTGTATTGGACGCAAGAGAAACTACTGTTCTTGTCAGTTTCCTAAGCAGAGTTGAATTAGATATGGCCCTTGTGTGTAGGAAGCACAGTTCTTTAGTTCTGAGCAAGCTGACTGTTCTGGCTATGTAGGAAACAGAGTAGAGTAGAAGAGTGCTGCTTTCTCTAAAGCAGAGTGTGTTTCTTGTAAGGCGAGCCAGAGTTTAATTCCCTTTCATAAACGGAGTTGAATCACATGCAGTTTCTGGTCCTAGCAGCAAAAGTTGTTGTCTGGTAAGGAGATTCACTATTGTGCTCAATTGGCCTTACAAAGTGCAAATAGCACTCGCGTCTTATCCCAGCAAATGCATTGTATTGGACGCAAGAGAAACTACTGTTCTTGTCAGTTTCCTAAGCAGAGTTGAACTAGTTATGGCCATTGTGTGTAGGAAACACAGTTCTTTGGTTCTGAGCAAGCTGACTGTTCTGGCTCTAAAGGAAACACAGTAGAGTAGAAGAGTGCTGCTTTCTCAAAAGCAGAGTGTGTTTCTTGTAAGGCGAGCCAGAGTTTAATTCCCTTTCATAAATGGAGTTGAATCACATGCAATTTCTGGTCCTAGCACCAAGAGTTGTTTTCTGGTAAGGAGATTCACTATTGTGCTCAATTGGCCATACACATTGCAAATAGCACTCGCATCTGTTCCCAGCAAATGCAGTGTATTGGACGCAAGAGAAACTACTGTTCTTGTCAGTTTCCTAAGCAGAGTTGAACTAGTTATGGCCATTGTGTGTAGGAAACACAGTTCTTTGGTTCTGAGCAAGCTGACTGTTCTGGCTCTATAGGAAACACAGTAGAGTAGAAGAGTGCTGCTTTCTCAAAAGCAGAGTGTGTTTCTTGTAAGGCGAGCCAGAGTTTAATTCCCTTTCATAAACGGAGTTGAATCACATGCAATTTCTGGTCCTAGCAGCAAGAGTTGTTTTCTGGTAAGGAGATTCACTATTGTGCTCAATTGGCCATACACATTGCAAATAGCACTCGCGTCTGTTCCCAGCAAATGCAGTGTATTGGACGCAAGAGGAACTACTGTTCTTGTCAGTTTCCTAAGCAGAGTTGAATTAGATATGGCCCTTGTGTGTAGGAAGCACAGTTCTTTAGTTCTGAGCAAGCTGACAGTTCTGGCTATGTAGGAAACAGAGTAGAGTAGAAGAGTGCTGCTTTCTCTAAAGCAGAGTGTGTTTCTTGTAAGGCGAGCCAGAGTTTAATTCCCTTTCATAAACAGAGTTGAATCACATGCAGTTTCTGGTCCTAGCAGCAAAAGTTGTTTTCTGGTAAGGAGATTCACTATTGTGCTCAATTGGCCATACACAGTGCAAATAGCACTCGCGTCTTATCCCAGCAAATGCAGTGTATTGGCGCAAGAGAAACTACTGTTCTTGTCAGTTTCCTAAGCAGAGTTGAATTAGATATGGCCCTTGTGTGTAGGAAGCACAGTTCTTTAGTTCTGAGCAAGCTGACTGTTCTGGCTATATAGGAAACACAGTAGAGTAGAAGAGTGCTGCTTTCTCAAAAGCAGAGTGTGTTTCTTGTAAGGCAAGCTAGAGTTGAATTCCCTTTCATAAACGGAGTTGAATCACATACAGTTTCTGGTCCTAGCACCAAGAGTTGTTTTCTGGTAAGGAGAGTCACTATTGTGCTCAATTGTCCATACACAGTGCAAATAGCACTCGCGTCTGTACCCAGCAAGTGCATTGTATTGGACGCAAGAGAAACTACTGTTCTTGTCAGTTTCTTAAGCAGAGTTGAACTAGTTATGGCCATTGTGTGTAGGAAGCACAGTTCTTTGGTTCTGAGCAAGCTGACTGTTCTGGCTCTATAGGAAACACAGTAGAGTAGAAGAGTGCTGCTTTCTCAAAAGCAGAGTGTGTTTCTTGTAAGGCAAGCTAGAGTTGAATTCCCTTTCATAAACGGAGTTGAATCACATGCAGTTTCTGGTCCTAGCACCAAGAGTTGTTTTCGGGTAAGGAGAGTCACTATTGTGCTCATTTGGCCATACACAGTGCAAATAGCACTCGCATCTGTTCCCAGCAAATGCAGTGTATTGGACACAAGAGAAATTACTGTTCTTGTCAGTTTCCTAAGCAGAGTTGAATTAGATATGGCCCTTGTGTGTAGGAAGCACAGTTCTTTAGTTCTGAGCAAGCTGACTGTTCTGGCTATATAGGTAACACAGTAGAGTAGAAGAGTGCTGCTTTCTCTAAAGCAGAGTGTGTTTCTTGTAAGGCGAGCCAGAGTTTAATTCCCTTTCATAAACGGAGTTGAATCACATGCAGTTTCTGGTCCTAGCAGCAAAAGTTGTTTTCTGGTAAGGAGATTCACTATTGTGCTCAATTGGCCATACACAGTGCAAATAGCACTCGCGTCTGTTCCCAGCAAATGCAGTGTATTGGACGCAAGAGAAACTACTGTTCTTGTCAGTTTCCTAAGCAGAGTTGAATTAGATATGGCCCTTGTGTGTAGGAAGCACAGTTCTTTAGTTCTGAGCAAGCTGACTGTTCTGGCTATATAGGAAACACAGTAGAGTAGAAGAGTGTGTTTCTTGTAAGGCAAGCTAGAGTTGAATTCCCTTTCATAAACGGAGTTGAATCACATGCAGTTTCTGGTCCTAGCACCAAGAGTTGTTTTCTGGTAAGGAGAGTCACTATTGTGCTCATTTGGCCATACACAGTGCAAATAGCACTCGCGTCTGTACCCAGCAAGTGCATTGTATTGGACGCAAGAGAAACTACTGTTCTTGTCAGTTTCCTAAGCAGAGTTGAACTAGTTATGGCCATTGTGTGTAGGAAGCACAGTTCTTTGGTTCTGAGCAAGCTGACTGTTCTGGCTCTATAGGAAACACAGTAGAGTAGAAGAGTGCTGCTTTCTCAAAAGCAGAGTGTGTTTCTTGTAAGGCGAGCCAGAGTTTAATTCCCTTTCATAAACGGAGTTGAATCACATGCAATTTCTGGTCCTAGCAGCAAGAGTTGTTTTCTGGTAAAAGATTCACTATTGTGCTCAATTGGCCATACACATTGCAAATAGCACTCGCGTCTGTTCCCAGCAAATGCAGTGTATTGGACGCAAGAAAAACTACTGTTCTTGTCAGTTTCCTAAGCAGAGTTGAATTATATATGGCCCTTGTGTGTAGGAGGCACAGTTCTTTAGTTCTGAGCAAGCTGACTGTTCTGGCTATGTAGGAAACAGAGTAGAGTAGAAGAGTGCTGCTTTCTCTAAAGCAGAGTGTGTTTCTTGTAAGGCGAGCCAGAGTTTAATTCCCTTTCATAAACAGAGTTGAATCACATGCAGTTTCTGGTCCTAGCAGCAAAAGTTGTTTTCTGGTAAGGAGATTCACTATTGTGCTCAATTGGCCATACACAGTGCAAATAGCCCTCGCGTCTTATTCCAGCAAATGCAGTGTATTGGACGCAAGAGAAACTACTGTTCTTGTCAGTTTCCTAAGCAGAGTTGAATTAGATATGGCCCTTGTGTGTAGGAAGCACAGTTCTTTGGTTCTGAGCAAGCTGACTGTTCTAGCTCTATAGGAAACACAGTAGAGTAGAAGAGTGCTGCTTTCTCTAAAGCAGAGTGAGTTTCTTGTAAGGCGAGCCAGAGTTTAATTCCGTTTCATAAACGGAGTTGAATCACATGCAGTTTCTGGTCCTAGCAGCAAAAGTTGTTTTCTGGTAAGGAGATTCACTATTGTGCTCAATTGGCCATACACAGTGCAAATAGCACTCGCGTCTGTTCCCAGCAAATGCAGTGTATTGGACGCAAGAGAAACTACTGTTCTTGTCAGTTTCCTAAGCAGAGTTGAATTAGATATGGCCCTTGTGTGTAGGAAGCACAGTTCTTTAGTTCTGAGCAAGCTGACTGTTCTGGCTATATAGGAAACACAGTAGAGTAGAAGAGTGCTGCTTTCTCTAAAGCAGAGTGTGTTTCTTGTAAGGCGAGCCAGAGTTTAATTCCCTTTCATAAACGGAGTTGAATCACATGCAGTTTCTGGTCCTAGCAGCAAAAGTTGTTTTCTGGTAAGGAGATTCACTATTGTGCTCAATTGTCCATACACAGTGCAAATAGCACTCGCGTCTTATCCCAGCAAATGCATTGTATTGGATGCAAGAGAAACTACTGTTCTTGTCAGTTTCTTAAGCAGAGTTGAATTAGATATGGCCCTTGTGTGTAGGAAGCACAGTTCTTTAGTTCTGAGCAAGCTGACTGTTCTGGCACTATAGGAAACACAGTAGAGTAGAAGAGTGCTGCTTTCTCTAAAGCAGAGTGTGTTTCTTGTAAGGCGAGCCAGAGTTTAATTCCCTTTCATAAACGGAGTTGAATCACATGCAGTTTCTGGTCCTAGCAGCAAAAGTTGTTTTCTGGTAAGGAGATTCACTATTGTGCTCAATTGGCCATACACAGTGCAAATAGCACTCGCGTCTGTTCCCAGCAAATGCAGTGTATTGGACGCAAGAGAAACTACTGTTCTTGTCAGTTTCCTAAGCAGAGTTGAATTAGATATGGCCCTTGTGTGTAGGAAGCACAGTTCTTTAGTTCTGAGCAAGCTGACTGTTCTGGCTATATAGGAAACACAGTAGAGTAGAAGAGTGTGTTTCTTGTAAGGCAAGCTAGAGTTGAATTCCTTTCATAAACGGAGTTGAATCACATGCAGTTTCTGGTCCTAGCACCAAGAGTTGTTTTCTGGTAAGGAGAGTCACTATTGTGCTCATTTGGCCATACACAGTGCAAATAGCACTCGCGTCTGTACCCAGCAAGTGCATTGTATTGGACGCAAGAGAAACTACTGTTCTTGTCAGTTTCCTAAGCAGAGTTGAACTAGTTATGGCCATTGTGTGTAGGAAGCACAGTTCTTTGGTTCTGAGCAAGCTGACTGTTCTGGCTCTTTAGGAAACACAGTAGAGTAGAAGAGTGCTGCTTTCTCAAAAGCAGAGTGTGTTTCTTGTAAGGCGAGCCAGAGTTTAATTCCCTTTCATAAACGGAGTTGAATCACATGCAATTTCTGGTACTAGCAGCAAGAGTTGTTTTCTGGTAAGGAGATTCACTATTGTGCTCAATTGGCCATACACATTGCAAATAGCACTCGCGTCTGTTCCCAGCAAATGCAGTGTATTGGACGCAAGAAAAACTACTGTTCTTGTCAGTTTCCTAAGCAGAGTTGAATTAGATATGGCCCTTGTGTGTAGGAAGCACAGTTCTTTAGTTCTGAGCAAGCTGACTGTTCTGGCTATGTAGGAAACAGAGTAGAATAGAAGAGTGCTGCTTTCTCTAAAGCAGAGTGTGTTTCTTGTAAGGCGAGCCAGAGTTTAATTCCCTTTCATAAACAGAGTTGAATCACATGCAGTTTCTGGTCCTAGCAGCAAAAGTTGTTTTCTGGTAAGGAGATTCACTATTGTGCTCAATTGGCCATACACAGTGCAAATAGCCCTCGCGTCTTATTCCAGCAAATGCAGTGTATTGGACGCAAGAGAAACTACTGTTCTTGTCAGTTTCCTAAGCAGAGTTGAATTAGATATGGCCCTTGTGTGTAGGAAGCACAGTTCTTTGGTTCTGAGCAAGCTGACTGTTCTGGCTCTATAGGAAACACAGTAGAGTAGAAGAGTGCTGCTTTCTCTAAAGCAGAGTGAGTTTCTTGTAAGGCGAGCCAGAGTTTAATTCCCTTTCATAAACGGAGTTGAATCACATGCAGTTTCTGGTCCTAGCAGCAAAAGTTGTTTTCTGGTAAGGAGATTCACTATTGTGCTCAATTGGCCATACACAGTGCAAATAGCACTCGCGTCTGTTCCCAGCAAATGCAGTGTATTGGACGCAAGAGAAACTACTGTTCTTGTCAGTTTCCTAAGCAGAGTTGAATTAGATATGGCCCTTGTGTGTAGGAAGCACAGTTCTTTAGTTCTGAGCAAGCTGACTGTTCTGGCTATATAGGAAACACAGTAGAGTAGAAGAGTGTGTTTCTTGTAAGGCAAGCTAGAGTTGAATTCCCTTTCATAAACGGAGTTGAATCACATGCAGTTTCTGGTCCTAGCCCTAAGAGTTGTTTTCTGGTAAGGAGAGTCACTATTGTGCTCATTTGGCCATACACAGTGCAAATAGCACTCGCGTCTGTACCCAGCAAGTGCATTGTATTGGACGCAAGAGAAACTACTGTTCTTGTCAGTTTCTTAAGCAGAGTTGAACTAGTTATGGCCATTGTGTGTAGGAAGCACAGTTCTTTGGTTCTGAGCAAGCTGACTGTTCTGGCTCTATAGGAAACACAGTAGAGTAGAAGAGTGCTGCTTTCTCAAAAGCAGAGTGTGTTTCTTGTAAGGCGTGCCAGAGTTTAATTCCCTTTCATAAACGGAGTTGAATCACATGCAATTTCTGGTCCTAGCAGCAAGAGTTGTTTTCTGGTAAGGAGATTCACTATTGTGCTCAATTGGCCATACATATTGCAAATAGCACTCGCATCTGTTCCCAGCAAATGCAGTGTATTGGACACAAGAGAAACTACCGTTCTTGTCAGTTTCCTAAGCAGAGTTGAATTAGATATGGCCCTTGTGTGTAGGAAGCACAGTTCTTTAGTTCTGAGCAAGCTGACTGTTCTGGCTATATAGGAAACACAGTAGAGTAGAAGAGTGTGTTTCTTGTAAGGCAAGCTAGAGTTGAATTCCCTTTCATAAACGGAGTTGAATCACATGCAGTTTCTGGTCCTAGCACCAAGAGTTGTTTTCTGGTAAGGAGAGTCACTATTGTGCTCATTTGGCCATACACAGTGCAAATAGCACTCGCGTCTGTACCCAGCAAGTGCATTGTATTGGACGCAAGAGAAACTATTGTTCTTGTCAGTTTCCTAAGCAGAGTTGAACTAGTTATGGCCATTGTGTGTAGGAAGCACAGTTCTTTGGTTCTGAGCAAGCTGACTGTTCTGGCTCTATAGGAAACACAGTAGAGTAGAAGAGTGCTGCTTTCTCAACAGCAGAGTGTGTTTCTTGTAAGGCAAGCAAGAGTTGAATTCCCTTTCATAAACGGAGTTGAATCACATGCAGTTTCTGGTCCTAGCACCAAGAGTTGTTTTCTGGTAAGGAGAGTCACTATTGTGCTCATTTGGCCATACACAGTGCAAATAGCACTCGCGTCTGTACCCAGCAAGTGCATTGTATTGGACGCAAGAGAAACTACTGTTCTTGTCAGTTTCCTAAGCAGAGTTGAACTAGTTATGGCCATTGTGTGTAGGAAGCATAGTTCTTTGGTTCTGAGCAAGCTGACTGTTCTGGCTCTATAGGAAACACAGTAGAGTAGAAGAGTGCTGCTTTCTCAAAAGCAGAGTGTGTTTCTTGTAAGGCGAGCCAGAGTTTAATTCCCTTTCATAAACGGAGTTGAATCACATGCAATTTCTGGTCCTAGCAGCAAGAGTTGTTTTCTGGTTAGGAGATTCACTATTGTGCTCAATTGGCCATACACATTGCAAATAGCACTCGCGTCTGTTCCCAGCAAATGCAGTGTATTGGACGCAAGAGAAACTACTGTTCTTGTCAGTTTCCTAAGCAGAGTTGAACTAGTTATGGCCATTGTGTGTAGGAAACACAGTTCTTTGGTTCTGAGCAAGCTGACTGTTCTGGCTCTAAAGGAAACACAGTAGAGTAGAAGAGTGCTGCTTTCTCAAAAGCAGAGTGTGTTTCTTGTAAGGCGAGCCAGAGTTTAATTCCCTTTCATAAACGGAGTTGAATCACATGCAATTTCTGGTCCTAGCACCAAGAGTTGTTTTCTGGTAAGGAGATTCACTATTGTGCTCAATTGGCCATACACATTGCAAATAGCACTCGCGTCTGTTCCCAGCAAATGCAGTGTATTGGACGCAAGAGAAACTACTGTTCTTGTCAGTTTCCTAAGCAGAGTTGAATTAAATATGGCCCTTGTGTGTAGGAAGCACAGTTCTTTAGTTCTGAGCAAGCTGACTGTTCTGGCTATGTAGGAAACAGAGTAGAGTAGAAGAGTGCTGCTTTCTCTAAAGCAGAGTGTGTTTCTTGTAAGGCGAGCCAGAGTTTAATTCCCTTTCATAAACAGAGTTGAATCACATGCAGTTTCTGGTCCTAGCAGCAAAAGTTGTTGTCTGGTAAGGAGATTCACTATTGTGCTCAATTGGCCTTACAAAGTGCAAATAGCACTCGCGTCTTATCCCAGCAAATGCATTGTATTGGACGCAAGAGAAACTACTGTTCTTGTCAGTTTCCTAAGCAGAGTTGAACTAGTTATGGCCATTGTGTGTAGGAAACACAGTTCTTTGGTTCTGAGCAAGCTGACTGTTCTGGCTCTATAGGAAACACAGTAGAGTAGAAGAGTGCTGCTTTCTCAAAAGCAGAGTGTGTTTCTTGTAAGGCGAGCCAGAGTTTAATTCCCTTTCATAAACGGAGTTGAATCACATGCAATTTCTGGTCCTAGCAGCAAGAGTTGTTTTCTGGTAACGAGATTCACTATTGTGCTCAATTGGCCATACACATTGCAAATAGCACTCGCGTCTGTTCCCAGCAAATGCAGTGTATTGGACGCAAGAGGAACTACTGTTCTTGTCAGTTTCCTAAGCAGAGTTGAATTAGATATGGCCCTTGTGTGTAGGAAGCACAGTTCTTTAGTTCTGAGCAAGCTGACTGTTCTGGCTATGTAGGAAACAGAGTAGAGTAGAAGAGTGCTGCTTTCTCTAAAGCAGAGTGTGTTTCTTGTAAGGCGAGCCAGAGTTTAATTCCCTTTCATAAACAGAGTTGAATCACATGCAGTTTCTGGTCCTAGCAGCAAAAGTTGTTTTCTGGTAAGGAGATTCACTATTGTGCTCAATTGGCCATACACAGTGCAAATAGCACTCGCGTCTTATCCCAGCAAATGCAGTGTATTGGACGCAAGAGAAACTACTGTTCTTGTCAGTTTCCTAAGCAGAGTTGAATTAGATATGGCCCTTGTGTGTAGGAAGCACAGTTCTTTAGTTCTGAGCAAGCTGACTGTTCTGGCTATATAGGAAACACAGTAGAGTAGAAGAGTGCTGCTTTCTCAAAAGCAGAGTGTGTTTCTTGTAAGGCAAGCTAGAGTTGAATTCCCTTTCATAAACGGAGTTGAATCACATACAGTTTCTGGTCCTAGCACCAAGAGTTGTTTTCTGGTAAGGAGAGTCACTATTGTGCTCAATTGTCCATACACAGTGCAAATAGCACTCGCGTCTGTACCCAGCAAGTGCATTGTATTGGACGCAAGAGAAACTACTGTTCTTGTCAGTTTCTTAAGCAGAGTTGAACTAGTTATGGCCATTGTGTGTAGGAAGCACAGTTCTTTGGTTCTGAGCAAGCTGACTGTTCTGGCTCTATAGGAAACACAGTAGAGTAGAAGAGTGCTGCTTTCTCAAAAGCAGAGTGTGTTTCTTGTAAGGCAAGCTAGAGTTGAATTCCCTTTCATAAACGGAGTTGAATCACATGCAGTTTCTGGTCCTAGCACCAAGAGTTGTTTTCGGGTAAGGAGAGTCACTATTGTGCTCATTTGGCCATACACAGTGCAAATAGCACTCGCATCTGTTCCCAGCAAATGCAGTGTATTGGACACAAGAGAAATTACTGTTCTTGTCAGTTTCCTAAGCAGAGTTGAATTAGATATGGCCCTTGTGTGTAGGAAGCACAGTTCTTTAGTTCTGAGCAAGCTGACTGTTCTGGCTATATAGGAAACACAGTAGAGTAGAAGAGTGCTGCTTTCTCTAAAGCAGAGTGTGTTTCTTGTAAGGCGAGCCAGAGTTTAATTCCCTTTCATAAACGGAGTTGAATCACATGCAGTTTCTGGTCCTAGCAGCAAAAGTTGTTTTCTGGTAAGGAGATTCACTATTGTGCTCAATTGGCCATACACAGTGCAAATAGCACTCGCGTCTGTTCCCAGCAAATGCAGTGTATTGGACGCAAGAGAAACTACTGTTCTTGTCAGTTTCCTAAGCAGAGTTGAATTAGATATGGCCCTTGTGTGTAGGAAGCACAGTTCTTTAGTTCTGAGCAAGCTGACTGTTCTGGCTATATAGGAAACACAGTAGAGTAGAAGAGTGTGTTTCTTGTAAGGCAAGCTAGAGTTGAATTCCCTTTCATAAACGGAGTTGAATCACATGCAGTTTCTGGTCCTAGCACCAAGAGTTGTTTTCTGGTAAGGAGAGTCACTATTGTGCTCATTTGGCCATACACAGTGCAAATAGCACTCGCGTCTGTACCCAGCAAGTGCATTGTATTGGACGCAAGAGAAACTACTGTTCTTGTCAGTTTCCTAAGCAGAGTTGAACTAGTTATGGCCATTGTGTGTAGGAAGCACAGTTCTTTGGTTCTGAGCAAGCTGACTGTTCTGGCTCTATAGGAAACACAGTAGAGTAGAAGAGTGCTGCTTTCTCAAAAGCAGAGTGTGTTTCTTGTAAGGCGAGCCAGAGTTTAATTCCCTTTCATAAACGGAGTTGAATCACATGCAATTTCTGGTCCTAGCAGCAAGAGTTGTTTTCTGGTAAAAGATTCACTATTGTGCTCAATTGGCCATACACATTGCAAATAGCACTCGCGTCTGTTCCCAGCAAATGCAGTGTATTGGACGCAAGAAAAACTACTGTTCTTGTCAGTTTCCTAAGCAGAGTTGAATTAGATATGGCCCTTGTGTGTAGGAAGCACAGTTCTTTAGTTCTGAGCAAGCTGACTGTTCTGGCTATGTAGGAAACAGAGTAGAGTAGAAGAGTGCTGCTTTCTCTAAAGCAGAGTGTGTTTCTTGTAAGGCGAGCCAGAGTTTAATTCCCTTTCATAAACAGAGTTGAATCACATGCAGTTTCTGGTCCTAGCAGCAAAAGTTGTTTTCTGGTAAGGAGATTCACTATTGTGCTCAATTGGCCATACACAGTGCAAATAGCCCTCGCGTCTTATTCCAGCAAATGCAGTGTATTGGACGCAAGAGAAACTACTGTTCTTGTCAGTTTCCTAAGCAGAGTTGAATTAGATATGGCCCTTGTGTGTAGGAAGCACAGTTCTTTGGTTCTGAGCAAGCTGACTGTTCTGGCTCTACAGGAAACACAGTAGAGTAGAAGAGTGCTGCATTCTCTAAAGCAGAGTGAGTTTCTTGTAAGGCGAGCCAGAGTTTAATTCCGTTTCATAAACGGAGTTGAATCACATGCAGTTTCTGATCCTAGCAGCAAAAGTTGTTTTCTGGTAAGGAGATTCACTATTGTGCTCAATTGGCCATACACAGTGCAAATAGCACTCGCGTCTGTTCCCAGCAAATGCAGTGTATTGGACGCAAGAGAAACTACTGTTCTTGTCAGTTTCCTAAGCAGAGTTGAATTAGATATGGCCCTTGTGTGTAGGAAGCACAGTTCTTTAGTTCTGAGCAAGCTGACTGTTCTGGCTATATAGGAAACACAGTAGAGTAGAAGAGTGCTGCTTTCTCTAAAGCAGAGTGTGTTTCTTGTAAGGCGAGCCAGAGTTTAATTCCCTTTCATAAACGGAGTTGAATCACATGCAGTTTCTGGTCCTAGCAGCAAAAGTTGTTTTCTGGTAAGGAGATTCACTATTGTGCTCAATTGTCCATACACAGTGCAAATAGCAATCGCGTCTTATCCCAGCAAATGCATTGTATTGGACGCAAGAGAAACTACTGTTCTTGTCAGTTTCTTAAGCAGAGTTGAATTAGATATTGCCCTTGTGTGTAGGAAGCACAGTTCTTTAGTTCTGAGCAAGCTGACTGTTCTGGCTATATAGGAAACACAGTAGAGTAGAAGAGTGCTGCTTTCTCTAAAGCAGAGTGTGTTTCTTGTAAGGCGAGCCAGAGTTTAATTCCCTTTCATAAACGGAGTTGAATCACATGCAGTTTCTGGTCCTAGCAGCAAAAGTTGTTTTCTGGTAAGGAGATTCACTATTGTGCTCAATTGGCCATACACAGTGCAAATAGCACTCGCGTCTGTTCCCAGCAAATGCAGTGTATTGGACGCAAGAGAAACTACTGTTCTTGTCAGTTTCCTAAGCAGAGTTGAATTAGATATGGCCCTTGTGTGTAGGAAGCACAGTTCTTTAGTTCTGAGCAAGCTGACTGTTCTGGCTATATAGGAAACACAGTAGAGTAGAAGAGTGTGTTTCTTGTAAGGCAAGCTAGAGTTGAATTCCCTTTCATAAACGGAGTTGAATCACATGCAGTTTCTGGTCCTAGCACCAAGAGTTGTTTTCTGGTAAGGAGAGTCACTATTGTGCTCATTTGGCCATACACAGTGCAAATAGCACTCGCGTCTGTACCCAGCAAGTGCATTGTATTGGACGCAAGAGAAACTACTGTTCTTGTCAGTTTCCTAAGCAGAGTTGAACTAGTTATGGCCATTGTGTGTAGGAAGCACAGTTCTTTGGTTCTGAGCAAGCTGACTGTTCTGGCTCTTTAGGAAACACAGTAGAGTAGAAGAGTGCTGCTTTCTCAAAAGCAGAGTGTGTTTCTTGTAAGGCGAGCCAGAGTTTAATTCCCTTTCATAAACGGAGTTGAATCACATGCAATTTCTGGTACTAGCAGCAAGAGTTGTTTTCTGGTAAGGAGATTCACTATTGTGCTCAATTGGCCATACACATTGCAAATAGCACTCGCGTCTGTTCCCAGCTAATGCAGTGTATTGGACGCAAGAAAAACTATTGTTCTTGTCAGTTTCCTAAGCAGAGTTGAATTAGATATGGCCCTTGTGTGTAGGAAGCACAGTTCTTTAGTTCTGAGCAAGCTGACTGTTCTGGCTATGTAGGAAACAGAGTAGAGTAGAAGAGTGCTGCTTTCTCTAAAGCAGAGTGTGTTTCTTGTAAGGCGAGCCAGAGTTTAATTCCCTTTCATAAACAGAGTTGAATCACATGCAGTTTCTGGTCCTAGCAGCAAAAGTTGTTTTCTGGTAAGGAGATTCACTATTGTGCTCAATTGGCCATACACAGTGCAAATAGCCCTCGCGTCTTATTCCAGCAAATGCAGTGTATTGGACGCAAGAGAAACTACTGTTCTTGTCAGTTTCCTAAGCAGAGTTGAATTAGATATGGCCCTTGTGTGTAGGAAGCACAGTTCTTTGGTTCTGAGCAAGCTGACTGTTCTGGCTCTATAGGAAACACAGTAGAGTAGAAGAGTGCTGCTTTCTCTAAAGCAGAGTGAGTTTCTTGTAAGGCGAGCCAGAGTTTAATTCCGTTTCATAAACGGAGTTGAATCACATGCAGTTTCTGGTCCTAGCACCAAGAGTTGTTTTCTGGTAAGGAGAGTCACTATTGTGCTCAATTGGCCATACACAGTGCAAATAGCACTCGCGTCTTATCCCAGCAAATGCAGTGTATTGGACGCAAGAGAAACTACTGTTCTTGTCAGTTTCCTAAGCAGAGTTGAATTAGATATGGCCATTGTGTTTAGGAAGCACAGTTCTTTAGTTCTGAGCAAGCTGACTGTTCTGGCTATATAGGAAACACAGTAGAGTAGAAGAGTGCTGCTTTCTCAAAAGCAGAGTGTGTTTCTTGTAAGGCAAGCTAGAGTTGAATTCCCTTTCATAAACGGAGTTGAATCACATGCAGTTTCTGGTCCTAGCACCAAGAGTTGTTTTCTGGTAAGGAGAGTCACTATTGTGCTCATTTGGCCATACACAGTGCAAATAGCACTCGCGTCTGTACCCAGCAAGTGCATTGTATTGGACGCAAGAGAAACTACTGTTCTTGTCAGTTTCCTAAGCAGAGTTGAACTAGTTATGGCCATTGTGTGTAGGAAGCACAGTTCTTTGGTTCTGAGCAAGCTGACTGTTCTGGCTCTATAGGAAACACAGTAGAGTAGAAGAGTGCTGCTTTCTCAACAGCAGAGTGTGTTTCTTGTAAGGCAAGCTAGAGTTGAACTCCCTTTCATAAACGGAGTTGAATCACATGCAGTTTCTGGTCCTAGCACCAAGAGTTGTTTTGTGGTAGGGAGAGTCACTATTGTGCTCATTTGGCCATACACAGTGCAAATAGCACTCGCGTCTGTACCCAGCAAGTGCATTGTATTGGACGCAAGAGAAACTACTGTTCTTGTCAGTTTCCTAAGCAGAGTTGAACTAGTTATGGCCATTGTGTGTAGGAAGCATAGTTCTTTGGTTCTGAGCAAGCTGACTGTTCTGGCTCTATACGAAACACAGTAGAGTAGAAGAGTGCTGCTTTCTCAAAAGCAGAGTGTGTTTCTTGTAAGGCGAGCCAGAGTTTAATTCCCTTTCATAAACAGAGTTGAATCACATGCAGTTTCTGGTCCTAGCAGCAAAAGTTGTTTTCTGGTAAGGAGATTCACTATTGTGCTCAATTGGCCATACACAGTGCAAATAGCACTCGCGTCTTATCCCAGCAAATGCAGTGTATTGGACGCAAGAGAAACTACTGTTCTTGTCAGTTTCCTAAGCAGAGTTGAATTAGATATGGCCCTTGTGTGTAGGAAGCACAGTTCTTTAGTTCTGAGCAAGCTGACTGTTCTGGCTATATAGGAAACACAGTAGAGTAGAAGAGTGCTGCTTTCTCAAAAGCAGAGTGTGTTTCTTGTAAGGCAAGCTAGAGTTGAATTCCCTTTCATAAACGGAGTTGAATCACATACAGTTTCGGGTCCTAGCACCAAGAGTTGTTTTCTGGTAAGGAGAGTCACTATCGTGCTCATTTGGCCATACACAGTGCAAATAGCACTCGCGTCTGTACCCAGCAAGTGCATTGTATTGGACGCAAGAGAAACTACTGTTCTTGTCAGTTTCTTAAGCAGAGTTGAACTAGTTATGGCCATAGTGTGTAGGAAGCACAGTTCTTTGGTTCTGAGCAAGCTGACTGTTCTGGCTCTATAGGAAACACAGTAGAGTAGAAGAGTGCTGCTTTCTCAAAAGCAGAGTGTGTTTCTTGTAAGGCGAGCCAGAGTTTAATTCCCTTTCATAAACAGAGTTGAATCACATGCAGTTTCTGGTCCTAGCATCAAAAGTTGTTTTCTGGTAAGGAGATTCACTATTGTGCTCAATTGGCCATACACAGTGCAAGTAGCCCTCGCGTCTTATTCCAGCAAATGCAGTGTATTGGACGCAAGAGAAACTACTGTTCTTGTCAGTTTCCTAAGCAGAGTTGAATTAGATATGGCCTTTGTGTGTAGGAAGCACAGTTCTTTGGTTCTGAGCAAGCTGACTGTTCTGGCTCTACAGGAAACACAGTAGAGTAGAAGAGTGCTGCTTTCTCTAAAACAGAGTGAGTTTCTTGTAAGGCGAGCCAGAGTTTAATTCCGTTTCATAAACGGAGTTGAATCACATGCAGTTTCTGGTCCTAGCAGCAAAAGTTGTTTTCTGGTAAGGAGATTCACTATTGTGCTCAATTGGCCACACAGTGCAAATAGCACTCGCATCTGTTCCCAGCAAATGCAGTGTATTGGACACAAGAGAAACTACCGTTCTTGTCAGTTTCCTAAGCAGAGTTGAATTAGATATGGCCCTTGTGTGTAGGAAGCACAGTTCTTTAGTTCTGAGCAAGCTGACTGTTCTGGCTATATAGGAAACACAGTAGAGTAGAAGAGTGCTGCTTTCTCAAAAGCAGAGTGTGTTTCTTGTAAGGCAAGCTAGAGTTGAATTCCCTTTCATAAACGGAGTTGAATCACATGCAGTTTCTGGTCCTAGCACCAAGAGATGTTTTCGGGTAAGGAGAGTCACTATTGTGCTCATTTGGCCATACACAGTGCAAATAGCACTCGCATCTGTTCCCAGCAAATGCAGTGTATTGGACACAAGAGAAACTACTGTTCTTGTCAGTTTCCTAAGCAGAGTTGAATTAGATATGGCCCTTGTGTGTAGGAAGCACAGTTCTTTAGTTCTGAGCAAGCTGACTGTTCTGGCTATATAGGAAACACAGTAGAGTAGAAGAGTGCTGCTTTCTCAACAGCAGAGTGTGTTTCTTGTAAGGCAAGCTAGAGTTGAATTCCCTTTCATAAACGGAGTTGAATCACATGCAGTTTCTGGTCCTAGCACCAAGAGTTGTTTTCTGGTAAGGAGAGTCACTATTGTGCTCAATTGGCCATACACAGTGCAAATAGCACTCGCGTCTTATCCCAGCAAATGCAGTGTATTGGACGCAAGAGAGAAACTACTGTTCTTGTCAGTTTCCTAAGCAGAGTTGAATTAGATATGGCCATTGTGTTTAGGAAGCACAGTTCTTTAGTTCTGAGCAAGCTGACTGTTCTGGCTATATAGGAAACACAGTAGAGTAGAAGAGTGCTGCTTTCTCAAAAAGCAGAGTGTGTTTCTTGTAAGGCAAGCTAGAGTTGAATTCCCTTTCATAAACGGAGTTGAATCACATGCAGTTTCTGGTCCTAGCACCAAGAGTTGTTTTCTGGTAAGGAGAGTCACTATTGTGCTCATTTGGCCATACACAGTGCAAATAGCACTCGCGTCTGTACCCAGCAAGTGCATTGTATTGGACGCAAGAGAAGACTACTGTTCTTGTCAGTTTCCTAAGCAGAGTTGAACTAGTTATGGCCATTGTGTGTAGGAAGCACAGTTCTTTGGTTCTGAGCAAGCTGACTGTTCTGGCTCTATAGGAAACACAGTTAGAGTAGAAGAGTGCTGCTTTCTCAACAGCAGAGTGTGTTTCTTGTAAGGCAAGCTAGAGTTGAACTCCCTTTCATAAACGGAGTAGAATCACATGCAGTTTCTGGTCCTAGCACCAAGAGTTGTTTTGTGGTAGGGAGAGTCACTATTGTGCTCATTTGGCCATACACAGTGCAAATAGCACTCGCGTCTGTACCCAGCAAGTGCATTGTATTGGACGCAAGAGAAACTACTGTTCTTGTCAGTTTCCTAAGCAGAGTTGTAACTAGTTATGGCCATTGTGTGTAGGAAGCATAGTTCTTTGGTTCTGAGCAAGCTGACTGTTCTGGCTCTATACGAAAACACAGTAGAGTAGACAGAGTGCTGCTTTCTCAAAAGCAGAGTGTGTTTCTTGTAAGGCGAGCCAGAGTTTAATTCCCTTTCATAAACAGAGTTGAATCACATGCAGTTTTCTGGTCCTAGCAGCAAGAGTTGTTTTCTGGTAAGGAGATTCACTATTGTGCTCAATTGGCCATACACAGTGCAAATAGCACTCGCGTCTGTATCCCAGCAAATGCAGTGTATTGGACGCAAGAGAAGACTACTGCTCTTGTCAGTTTCCTAAGCAGAGTTGAATTAGATATGGCCCTTGTGTGGTAGGAAGCACAGTTCTTTAGTTCTGAGCAAGCTGACTGTTCTGGCTATATAGGAAACACAGTAGAGTAGAAGAGTGCTGCTTTCTCAAAAGGCAGAGTGTGTTTCTTGTAAGGCGAAGCTAGAGTTGAATTCCCTTTCATAAAACGGAGTTGAATCACATACAGTTTCTGGTCCTAGCACCAAGAGTTGTTTTCTTGGTAAGGAGAGTCACTATCGTGCTCATTTGGCCATACACAGTGCAAATAGCACTCGCGTCTGTACCCAGCAAGTGCAGTGTATTGGACGCAAGAGAAACTACTGTTCTTGTCAGTTTCTTAAGCAGAGTTGAACTAGTTATGGCCATAGTGTGTAGGAAGCACAGTTCTTTGGTTCTGAGCAAGCTGACTGTTCTGGCTCTATAGGAAACACAGTAGAGTAGAAGAGTGCTGCTTTCTCTAAAGCAGAGTGTGTTTCTTGTAAGGCGAGCTAGAGTTGATTTCCCTTTCATAAACGGAGTTGAATCACATGCAGTTTGTGGTCCTTGCAGCAAAAGTTGTTTTCTGGTAAGGAGAGTCACTATTGTGCTTATCCAGTGCAAATAAAGCTAGAGTTCAATTCCCTTTCATAAACAGAGTTGAATCACATGCAGTTTCTGGTCCTAGCAGCAAAAGTTGTTTTCTGGTAAGGAGATTCACTATTGTGCTCAACTGGCCATACACAGTGCAAGTAGCCCTCGCGTCTTATTCCAGCAAATGCAGTGTATTGGACGCAAGAGAAACTACTGTTCTTGTCAGTTTCCTAAGCAGAGTTGAATTAGATTATGGCCTTTGTGTGTAGGAAGCACAGTTCTTTGGTTCTGAGCAAGCTGACTGTTCTGGCTCTACAGGAAACACAGTAGAGTAGAAGAGTGCTGCTTTCTCTAAAACAGAGTGAGTTTCTTGTAAGGCGAGCCAGAGTTTAATTCCGTTTCATAAACGGAGTTGAATCACATGCAGTTTCTGGTCCTAGCAGCAAAAGTTGTTTTCTGGTAAGGAGATTCACTATTGTGCTCAATTGGCCATACACAGTGCAAATAGCACTCGCATCTGTTCCCAGCAAATGCAGTGTATTGGGACACAAGAGAAACTACCGTTCTTGTCAGTTTCCTAAGCAGAGTTGAATTAGATATGGCCCCTTGTGTGTAGGAAGCACAGTTCTTTAGTTCTGAGCAAGCTGACTGTTCTGGCATATATAGGAAACACAGTAGAGTAGAAGAGTGCTGCTTTCTCAAAAGCAGAGTGTGTTTCTTGTAAGGCAAGCTAGAGTTGAATTCCCTTTCATAAACGGAGTTGAATCACATGCAGTTTCTGGTCCTAGCACCAAGAGATTGTTTTGGGTAAGGAGAGTCACTATTGTGCTCATTTGGCCATACACAGTGCAAATAGCACTCGCATCTGTTCCCAGCAAATGCAGTGTATTGGACACAAGAGAAACTACTGTTCTTGTCAGTTTCCTAAGCAGAGTTGAATTAGATATGGCCCTTGTGGGTAGGAAGCACAGTTCTTTAGTTCTGAGCAAGCTGACTGTTCTGGCTATATAGGAAACACAGTAGAGTAGAAGAGTATGTTTCTTGTAAGGCAAGCTAGAGGTTGAATTCCCTTTCATAAACGGAGAGTTGAATCACATGCAGTTTCTGGTCCTAGCACCAAGAGTTGTTTTCTGGTAAGGAGAGTCACTATTGTGCTCATTTGGCCATACACAGTTCAAATAGCACTCGCGTCTGTTACCCAGCAAGTGCATTGTATTGGACGCAAGAGAAGACTACTGTTCTTGTCAGTTTCCTAAGCAGAGTTGAACTAGTTATGGCCATTGTGTGTAGGAAGCACAGTTCTTTGGTTCTGAGCAAGCTGACTGTTCAGGCTCTATAGGAAACACAGTAGAGTAGAAGAGTGCTGCTTTCTCAACAGCAGAGTGTGTTTCTTGTAAGGCAAGCTAGAGGTTGAACTCCCTTTCATAAACGGAGTTGAATCACATGCAGTTTTCTGGTCCTAGCACCAAGAGTTGTTTTGTGGTAGGGAGAGTCACTATTGTGCTCATTTGGCCATACACAGTGCAAATAGCACTCGCGTCTGTACCCAGCAAGTGCATTGTATTGGACGCAAGAGAAACTACTGTTCTTGTCAGTTTCCTAAGCAGAGTTGTAACTAGTTATGGCCATTGTGTGTAGGAAGCATAGTTCTTTGGTTCTGAGCAAGCTGACTGTTCTGGCTCTATAGGAAACACAGTAGAGTAGAAGAGTGCTGCTTTCTCAAAAGCAGAGTGTGTTTCTTGTAAGGCGAGCGAGAGTTTAATTCCCTTTCATAAACGGAGTTGAATCACATGCAATTTCTGGTCCTAGCAGCAAGAGTTGTTTTCTGGTAAGGAGAGTCACTATTGTGCTCATTTGGCCATACACAGTGCAAATAGCACTCGCGTCTGTACCCAGCAAGTGCATTGTATTGGACGCAAGAGAAGACTACTGTTCTTGTCAGTTTCTTAAGCAGAGTTGAACTAGTTATGGCCATTGTGTGTAGGAAGCACAGTTCTTTGGTTCTGAGCAAGCTGACTGTTCTGGCTCTATAGGAAACACAGTAGAGTAGAAGAGTTGCTGCTTTCTCTAAAGCAGAGTGTGTTTCTTGTAAGGCGAGACAGAGTTTAATTCCCTTTCATAAACGGAGTTGAATCACATGCAGTTTCTGTTCCTAGCAGCAAAAGTTGTTTTCTGGTAAGGAGATTCACTATTGTGCTCAATTGTCCATAAACAGTGCAAAAAGCACTCGCGTCTGATCCCAGCAAATGCATTGTATTGGACGCAAGAGAAACTACTGTTCTTGTCAGTTTCTTAAGCAGAGTTGAATTAGATATGGCCCTTGTGTGTAGGAAGCACAGTTCTTTAGTTCTGAGCAAGCTGACTGTTCTGGCTATATAGGAAACACAGTAGAGTAGAAGAGTGCTGCTTTCTCAAAAGCAGAGTGTGTTTCTTGTAAGGCAAGCTAGAGTTGAATTCCCCTTTCATAAACGGAGTTGAATCACATGCAGTTTCTGGTCCTAGCACCAAGAGTTGTTTTCGGGTAAGGAGAGTCACTATTGTGCTTATCCAGTGCAAATAAAGCTAGAGTTCAATTCCCTTTCATAAACGGAGTTGAATCACATGCAGTTTCTGGTCCTAGCAGCAAGAGTTGTTTTCTGGTAAGGAGAGTCACTATTGTGCTCAACTGGCCATACCCAGTGCAAATAGCACTCGCGTCTTATCCCAGCAAATGCACTGTATTGGACACAAGAAAAACTAATGTTCTTGTCAGTTTCCTAAGCAGAGTTGAATTAGATATGGCCCCTTGTGTGGTAGGAAGCACAGTTCTTTAGTTCTGAGCAAGCTGACTGTTCTGGCTATATAGGAAACACAGTAGAGTAGAAGAGTGCTGCTTTCTCTAAAGCAGAGTGTGTTTCTTGTAAGGCGAGCCAGAGTTTAATTCCCTTTCATAAACGGAGTTGAATCACATGCAGTTTCTGGTCCTAGCAGCAAAAGTTGTTTTCTGGTAAGGAGATT
>NW_026294500.1:0-58179 GCF_007827085.1 Peromyscus californicus insignis
AACTTTTGCTGCTAGGACCAGAAATTGCATGTGATTCAACTCCGTTTATGAAAGGGAATTAAACTCTGGCTCGCCTTACAAGAAACACACTCTGCTTTTGAGAAAGCAGCACTCTTCTACTCTACTGTATTTCCTATAGAGCCAGAACAGTGAGCTTGCTCAGAACCAAAGAACTGTGCTTCCTACACACAATGGCCATAACTAGTTCAACTCTGCTTAGGAAACTGACAAGAACAGTAGTATCTCTTGCGTCCAATACAATGCACTTGCTGGGTACAGACGCGAGTGCTATTTGCACTGTGTATGGCCAAATGAGCACAATAGTGACTCTCCTTACCAGAAAACAACTCCTGGTGCTAGGACCAGAAACTGCATGTGATTCAACTCCGTTTATGAAAGGGAATTCAACTCTAGCTTGCCTTACAAGAAACACACTCTGCTTTTGAGAAAGCAGCACTATTCTACTCTACTGTGTTTCCTATATAGCCAGGACAGTCAGCTTGCTCAGAACTAAAGAACTGTGCTTCCTACACACAAGGGCCATATCTAATTCAACTCTGCTTAGGAAACTGACAAGAACAGTAGTTTCTCTTGTGTCCAATACACTGCATTTGCTGGGAACAGATTCGAGTGCTATTTGCAATGTGTATGGCCAATTGAGCACAATAGTGAATCTCCTTACCAGAAAACAACTCCTGCTGCTAGGACCAGAAATTGCATGTGATTCAACTCCGTTTATGAAAGGGAACTAAACTCTGGCTCGCCTTACAAGAAACACACTCTGCTTTTGAGAAAGCAGCACTCTTCTACTCTACTCTGTTTCCTATAGAGCCTGAACAGTCAGCTTGCTCAGAACCAAAGAACTGTGCTTCCTACACACAAGGGCCATATCTAATTCAACTCTGCTTAGGAAACTGACAAGAACAGTAGTTTCTCTTGCGTCCAATACACTGCATTTGCTGGGGAACAGACGCGAGTGCTATTTGCACTGTGTATGGCCAAATGAGCACAATAGTGACTCTCCTTACCAGAAAACAACTCTTGGTGCTAGGACCAGAAACTGCATGTGATTCAACTCCGTTTATGAAAGGGAATTCAACTCTAGCTTGCCTTACAAGAAACACACTCTGCTTTTGAGAAAGCAGCACTATTCTACTCTACTGTGTTTCCTATATAGCCAGGACAGTCAGCTTGCTCAGAACTAAAGAACTGTGCTTCCTACACACAAGGGCCATATCTAATTCAACTCTGCTTAAGAAACTGACAAGAACAGTAGTTTCTCTTGGCGTCCAATACACTGCATTTGCTGGGAACAGACGCGAGTGCTATTTGCACTGTGTATGGCCAATTGAGCACAATAGTGAATCTCCTTACCAGAAAACAACTTTTGCTGCTAGGACCAGAAACTGCATGTGATTCAACTCCGTTTATGAAAGGGAATTAAACTCTGGCTCGCCTTACAAGAAACACACTCTGCTTTACAGAAAGCAGCACTCTTCTACTCTACTGTGTTTCTTATATAGCCAGAACAGTCAGCTTGCTCAGAACTAAAGAACTGTGGTTCCTACACACAAGGGGCAATATCTAATTCAACTCTGCTTAGGAAACTGACAAGAACAGTAGTTTCTCTTGCGTCCAATACACTGCATTTGCTGGGAACAGACGCGAGTGCTATTTGCAATGTGTATGGCCAATTGAGCACAATAGTGAATCTCCTTACCAGAAAACAACTCTTGCTGCTAGGACCAGAAATTGCATGTGATTCAACTCCGTTTATGAAAGGGAATTAAACTCTGGCTCGCCTTACAAGAAACACACTCTGCTTTTGAGAAAGCAGCACTCTTCTACTCTACTGTGTTTCCTATAGAGCCAGAACAGTCAGCTTGCTCAGAACCAAAGAACTGTGCTTCCTACACACAAGGGCCATATCTAATTCAACTCTGCTTAGGAAACTGACAAGAACAGTAGTTTCTCTTGCGTCCAATACACTGCATTTGCTGGGAACAGACGCGAGTGCTATTTGCAATGTGTATGGCCAATTGAGCACAATAGTGAATCTCCTTACCAGAAAACAACTCTTGCTGCTAGGACCAGAAATTGCATGTGATTCAACTCCGTTTATGAAAGGGAATTAAACTCTGGCTCGCCTTACAAGAACACACTCTGCTTTTGAGAAAGCAGCACTCTTCTACTCTACTGTGTTTCCTATAGAGCCAGAACAGTCAGCTTGCTCAGAACCAAAGAGCTGTGCTTCCTACACACAATGGCCATAACTAGTTCAACTCTGCTTAGGAAACTGACAAGAACAGTAGTTTCTCTTGCGTCCAATACAATGCACTTGCTGGGTACAGACGCGAGTGCTATTTGCACTGTGTATGGCCAAATGAGCACAATAGTGACTCTCCTTACCAGAAAACAACTCTTGGTGCTAGGACCAGAAACTGCATGTGATTCAACTCCGTTTATGAAAGGGAATTCAACTCTAGCTTGCCTTACAAGAAACACACTCTGCTTTTGAGAAAGCAGCAGTATTCTACTCTACTGTGTTTCCTATATAGCCAGAACAGTCAGCTTGCTCAGAACTAAAGAACTGTGCTTCCTACACACAAGGGCCATATCTAATTCAACTCTGCTTAAGAAACTGACAAGAACAGTAGTTTCTCTTGCGTCCAATACACTGCATTTGCTGGGAACAGACGCGAGTGCTATTTGCACTGTGTATGGCCAATTGAGCACAATAGTGAATCTCCTTACCAGAAAACAACTCTTGGTGCTAGGACCAGAAACTGCATGTGATTCAACTCCGTTTATGAAAGGGAATTAAACTCTGGCTCGCCTTACAAGAAACACACTCTGCTTTACAGAAAGCAGCACTCTTCTACTCTACTGTGTTTCTTATATAGCCCGAACAGTCAGCTTGCTCAGAACTAAAGAACTGTGGTTCCTACACACAAGGGCAATATCTAATTCAACTCTGCTTAGGAAACTGACAAGAACAGTAGTTTCTCTTGCGTCCAATACACTGCATTTGATGGGAACAGACGCGAGTGCTATTTGCACTGTGTATGGCCAAATGAGCACAATAGTGACTCTCCTTACCAGAAAACAACTCTTGGTGCTAGGACCAGAAACTGCATGTGATTCAACTCCGTTTATGAAAGGGAATTCAACTCTAGCTTGCCTTACAAGAAACACACTCTGCTTTTGAGAAAGCAGCACTATTCTACTCTACTGTGTTTCCTATATAGCCAGAACAGTCAGCTTGCTCAGAACTAAAGAACTGTGCTTCCTACACACAAGGGCCATATCTAATTCAACTCTGCTTAAGAAACTGACAAGAACAGTAGTTTCTCTTGCGTCCAATACACTGCATTTGCTGGGAACAGACGCGAGTGCTATTTGCACTGTGTATGGCCAATTGAGCACAATAGGGAATCTCCTTACCAGAAAACAACTCTTGGTGCTAGGACCAGAAACTGCATGTGATTCAACTCCGTTTATGAAAGGGAATTAAACTCTGGCTCGCCTTACAAGAAACACACTCTGCTTTACAGAAAGCAGCACTCTTCTACTCTACTGTGTTTCTTATATAGCCAGAACAGTCAGCTTGCTCAGAACTAAAGAACTGTGGTTCCTACACACAAGGGCAATATCTAATTCAACTCTGCTTAGGAAACTGACAAGAACAGTAGTTTCTCTTGCGTCCAATACACTGCATTTGCTGGGAACAGACGCGAGTGCTATTTGCAATGTGTATGGCCAATTGAGCACAATAGTGAATCTCCTTACCAGAAAACAACTCTTGCTGCTAGGACCTGAAATTGCATGTGATTCAACTCTGTTTATGAAAGGGAATTAAACTCTGGCTCGCCTTACAAGAAACACACTCTGCTTTTGAGAAAGCAGCACTCTTCTACTCTACTGTGTTTCCTATAGAGCCAGAACAGTCAGCTTGCTCAGAACCAAAGAGCTGTGCTTCCTACACACAATGGCCATAATCTAGTTCAACTCTGCTTAGGAAACTGACAAGAACAGTAGTTTCTCTTGCGTCCAATACAATGCACTTGCTGGGTACAGACGCGAGTGCTATTTGCACTGTGTATGGCCAAATGAGCACAATAGTGACTCTCCTTACCAGAAAACAACTCTTGGTGCTAGGACCAGAAACTGCATGTGATTCAACTCCGTTTATGAAAGGGAATTCAACTCTAGCTTGCCTTACAAGAAACACACTCTGCTTTTGAGAAAGCAGCACTATTCTACTCTACTGTGTTTCCTATATAGCCAGAACAGTCAGCTTGCTCAGAACTAAAGAACTGTGCTTTCTACACACAAGGGCCATATCTAATTCAACTCTGCTTAAGAAACTGACAAGAACAGTAGTTTCTCTTGCGTCCAATACACTGCATTTGCTGGGAACAGACGCGAGTGCTATTTGCACTGTGTATGGCCAATTGAGCACAATAGTGAATCTCCTTACCGGAAAACAACTCTTGGTGCTAGGACCAGAAACTGCATGTGATTCAACTCCGTTTATGAAAGGGAATTAAACTCTGGCTCGCCTTACAAGAAACACACTCTGCTTTACAGAAAGCAGCACTCTTCTACTCTACTGTGTTTCTTATATAGCCAGAACAGTCAGCTTGCTCAGAACTAAAGAACTGTGGTTCCTACACACAAGGGCAATATCTAATTCAACTCTGCTTAGGAAATTGACAAGAACAGTAGTTTCTCTTGCGTCCAATACACTGCATTTGCTGGGAACAGACGCGAGTGCTATTTGCACTGTGTATGGCCAAATGAGCACAATAGTGACTCTCCTTACCAGAAAACAACTCTTGGTGCTAGGACCAGAAACTGCATGTGATTCAACTCCGTTTATGAAAGGGAATTCAACTCTAGCTTGCCTTACAAGAAACACACTCTGCTTTTGAGAAAGCAGCACTATTCTACTCTACTGTGTTTCCTATATAGCCAGAACAGTCAGCTTGCTCAGAACTAAAGAACTGTGCTTCCTACACACAAGGACCATATCTAATTCAACTCTGCTTAAGAAACTGACAAGAACAGTAGTTTCTCTTGCGTTCAATACACTGCATTTGCTGGGAACAGACGCGAGTGCTATTTGCACTGTGTATGGCCAATTGAGCACAATAGTGAATCTCCTTACCAGAAAACAACTTTTGCTGCTAGGACCAGAAACTGCATGTGATCCAACTCCGTTTATGAAAGGGAATTAAACTCTGGCTCGCCTTACAAGAAACACACTCTGCTTTAGAGAAAGCAGCACTCTTCTACTCTACTGTGTTTCCTATATAGCCAGAACAGTCAGCTTGCTCAGAACTAAAGAACTGTGCTTCCTACACACAAGGGCCATATCTAATTCAACTCTGCTTAGGAAACTGACAAGAACGGTAGTTTCTCTTGTGTCCAGTACACTGCATTTGCTGGGAACAGACGCGAGTGCTATTTGCACTGTGTAATGGCCAATTGAGCACAATAGTGAATCTCCTTACCAGAAAACAACTCTTGCTGCTAGGACCAGAAACTGCATGTGATTCAACTCCGTTTATGAAAGGGAATTCAACTCTAGCTTGCCTTACAAGAAACACACTCTGCTTTACAGAAAGCAGCACTCTTCTACTCTACTGTGTTTCTTATATAGCCAGAACAGTCAGCTTGCTCAGAACTAAAGAACTGTGGTTCCTAACACAAGGGCAATATCTAATTCAACTCTGCTTAGGAAACTGACAAGAACAGTAGTTTCTCTTGCGTCCAATACACTGCATTTGCTGGGAACAGACGCGAGTGCTATTTGCAATGTGTATGGCCAATTGAGCACAATAGTGAATCTCCTTACCAGAAAACAACTCTTGCTGCTAGGACCAGAAATTGCATGTGATTCAACTCTGTTTATGAAAGGGAATTAAACTCTGGCTCGCCTTACAAGAAACACACTCTGCTTTTGAGAAAGCAGCACTCTTCTACTCTACTGTGTTTCCTATAGAGCCAGAACAGTCAGCTTGCTCAGAACCAAAGAGCTGTGCTTCCTACACACAATGGCCATAACTAGTTCAACTCTGCTTAGGAAACTGACAAGAACAGTAGTTTCTCTTGCGTCCAATACAATGCACTTGCTGGGTACAGACGCGAGTGCTATTTGCACTGTGTATGGCCAAATGAGCACAATAGTGACTCTCCTTAACAGAAAACAACTCTTGGTGCTAGGACCAGAAACTGCATGTGATTCAACTCCGTTTATGAAAGGGAATTCAACTCTGGCTCGCCTTACAAGAAACTCACTCTGCTTTAGAGAAAGCAGCACTCTTCTACTCTACTGTGTTTCCTATATAGCCAGAACAGTCAGCTTGCTCAGAACCAAAGAACTGTGCTTCCTACACACAAGGGCCATATCTAATTCAACTCTGCTTAGGAAACTGACAAGAACAGTAGTTTCTCTTGCGTCCAATACACTGCATTTGCTGGGATAAGACGCGACTGCTATTTGCATTGTGTATGGCCAATTGAGCACAATAGTGAATCTCCTTACCAGAAAACAACTCTTGGTGCTAGGACCAGAAACTGCATGTGATTCAACTCTGTTTATGAAAGGGAATTAAACTCTGGCTCGCCTTACAAGAAACACACTCTGCTTTAGAGAAAGCAGCACTCTTCTACTCTACTCTGTTTCCTACATAGCCAGAACAGTCAGCTTGCTCAGAACTAAAGAACTGTGCTTCCTACACACAAGGGCCATATCTAATTCAACTCTGCTTAAGAAACTGACAAGAACAGTAGTTTCTCTTGCGTCCAATACACTGCATTTGCTGGGAACAGACGCGAGTGCTATTTGCACTGTGTATGGCCAATTGAGCACAATAGTGAATCTCCTTACCAGAAAACAACTCTTGGTGCTAGGACCAGAAACTGCATGTGATTCAACTCCGTTTATGAAAGGGAATTAAACTCTGGCTCGCCTTACAAGAAACACACCCTGCTTTTGAGAAAGCAGCACTCTTCTACTCTACTGTGTTTCTTATATAGCCAGAACAGTCAGCTTGCTCAGAACTAAAGAACTGTGGTTCCTACACACAAGGGCAATATCTAATTCAACTCTGCTTAGGAAACTGACAAGAACAGTAGTTTCTCTTGTGTCCAATACACTGCATTTGCTGGGAACAGACGCGAGTGCTATTTGCACTGTGTATGGCCAATTGAGCACAATAGTGAATCTCCTTACCAGAAAACAACTTTTGCTGCTAGGACCAGAAACTGCATGTGATTCAACTCCGTTTATGAAAGGGAATTAAACTCTGGCTCGCCTTACAAGAAACACACTCTGCTTTAGAGAAAGCAGCACTCTTCTACTCTACTGTGTTTCCTATATAGCCAGAACAGTCAGCTTGCTCAGAACTAAAGAACTGTGCTTCCTACACACAAGGGTCATATCTAATTCAACTCTGCTTAGGAAACTGACAAGAACGGTAGTTTCTCTTGTGTCCAATACACTGCATTTGCTGGGAACAGACGCGAGTGCTATTTGCAATGTGTGTGGCCAATTGAGCACAATAGTGAATCTCCTTACCAGAAAACCACTCTTGCTGCTAGGACCAGAAACTGCATGTGATTCAACTCTGTTTATGAAAGGGAATTCAACTCTAGCTTGCCTTACAAGAAACACACTCTGCTTTTGAGAAAGCAGCACTCTTCTACTCTACTGTGTTTCCTATATAGCCAGAACAGTCAGCTTGCTCAGAACTAAAGAACTGTGCTTCCTACACACAAGGGCCATATCTAATTCAACTCTGCTTAAGAAACTGACAAGAACAGTAGTTTCTCTTGCGTCCAATACACTGCATTTGCTGGGAACAGACGCGAGTGCTATTTGCACTGTGTATGGCCAATTGAGCACAATAGTGAATCTCCTTACCAGAAAACAACTCTTGGTGCTAGGACCAGAAACTGCATGTGATTCAACTCTGTTTATGAAAAGGAATTAAACTCTGGCTCGCCTTACAAGAAACACACTCTGCTTTAGAGAAAGCAGCACTCTTCTACTCTACTCAGTTTTTCCTACATAGCCAGAACAGTCAGCTTGCTCAGAACTAAAGAACTGTGCTTCCTACACACAAGGGCCATATCTAATTCAACTCTGCTTAGGAAACTGACAAGAACGGTAGTTTCTCTTGCGTCCAATACACTGCATTTGCTGGGAACAGACGCGAGTGCTATTTGCAATGTGTATGGCCAATTGAGCACAATAGTGAATCTCCTTACCAGAAAACAACTCTTGCTGCTAGGACCAGAAATTGCATGTGATTCAACTCCGTTTATGAAAGGGAATTAAACTCTGGCTCGCCTTACAAGAAACACACTCTGCTTTTGAGAAAGCAGCACTCTTCTACTCTACTGTGTTTCCTATAGAGCCAGAACAGTCAGCTTGCTCAGAACCAAAGAACTGTGCTTCCTAAACACAATGGCCATAACTAGTTCAACTCTGCTTAGGAAACTGACAAGAACAGTAGTTTCTCTTGCGTCCAATACACTGCATTTGCTAGGAACAGACGCGAGTGCTATTTGCACTGTGTATGGCCAAATGAGCACAATAGTGACTCTCCGTACCAGAAAACAACTCTTGGTGCTAGGACCAGAAACTGCATGTGATTCAACTCCGTTTATGAAAGGGAATTCAACTCTAGCTTGCCTTACAAGAAACACACTCTGCTTTTGAGAAAGCAGCACTATTCTACTCTACTGTGTTTCCTATATAGCCAGAACAGTCAGCTTGCTCAGAACTAAAGAACTGTGCTTCCTACACACAAGGGCCATATCTAATTCAACTCTGCTTAAGAAACTGACAAGAACAGTAGTTTCTCTTGCGTCCAATACACTGCATTTGCTGGGAACAGACGCGAGTGCTATTTGCACTGTGTATGGCCAATTGAGCACAATAGTGAATCTCCTTACCAGAAAACAACTCTTGCTGCTAGGACCAGAAATTGCATGTGATTCAACTCCGTTTATGAAAGGGAATTAAACTCTGGCTCGCCTTACAAGAAACACACTCTGCTTTTGAGAAAGCAGCACTCTTCTACTCTACTGTGTTTCCTATAGAGTCAGAACAGTCAGCTTGCTCAGAACCAAAGAACTGTGCTTCCTAAACACAATGGCCATAACTAGTTCAACTCTGCTTAGGAAACTGACGAGAACAGTAGTTTCTCTTGCGTCCAATACAATGCATTTGCTGGGAACAGACGCGAGTGCTATTTGCAATGTGTACGGCCAATTGAGCACAATAGTGAATCTCCTTACCAGAAAACAACTCTTGCTGCTAGGACCAGAAATTGCATGTGATTCAACTCCGTTTATGAAAGGGAATTAAACTCTGGCTCGCCTTACAAGAAACACACTCTGCTTTTGAGAAAGCAGCACTCTTCTACTCTACTGTGTTTCCTATAGAGCCAGAACAGTCAGCTTGCTCAGAAAAAAGAACTGTGCTTCCTACACACAATGGCCATATCTAATTCAACTCTGCTTAGGAAACTGACAAGAACAGTTGTTTCTCTTGCGTCCAATACACTGCATTTGCTGGGATAAGACGCGAGTGCTATTTGCACTGTGTATGGCCAATTGAGCACAATAGTGAATCTCCTTACCAGAAAACAACTTTTGCTGCTAGGACCAGAAACTGCATGTGATTCAACTCTGTTTATGAAAGGGAATTAAACTCTGGCTCGCCTTACAAGAAACACACTCTGCTTTAGAGAAAGCAGCACTCTTCTACTCTACAGTGTTTCCTATAGAGCCAGAACAGTCAGCTTGCTCAGAACTAAAGAACTGTGCTTCCTACACACAAGGTCCATATCTAATTCAACTCTGCTTAGGAAACTGACAAGAACAGTAGTTTCTCTTGTGTCCAATACACTGCATTTGCTGGGAACAGATGCGAGTGCTATTTGCAATGTGTATGGCCAATTGAGCACAATAGTGAATCTCCTTACCAGAAAACAACTCTTGCTGCTAGGACCAGAAATTGCATGTGATTCAACTCCGTTTATGAAAGGGAATTAAACTCTGGCTCGCCTTACAAGAAACACACTCTGCTTTTGAGAAAGCAGCACTCTTCTACTCTACTGTGTTTCCTATAGAGCCAGAACAGTCAGCTTGCTCAGAACCAAAGAGCTGTGCTTCCTACACACAATGGCCATAACTAGTTCAACTCTGCTTAGGAAACTGACAAGAACAGTAGTTTCTCTTGCGTCCAATACAATGCACTTGCTGGGTACAGACGCGAGTGCTATTTGCACTGTGTATGGCCAAATGAGCACAATAGTGACTCTCCTTACCAGAAAACAACTCTTGGTGCTAGGACCAGAAACTGCATGTGATTCAACTCCGTTTATGAAAGGGAATTCAACTCTAGCTTGCCTTACAAGAAACACACTCTGCTTTTGAGAAAGCAGCAGTATTCTACTCTACTGTGTTTCCTATATAGCCAGAACAGTCAGCTTGCTCAGAACTAAAGAACTGTGCTTCCTACACACAAGGGCCATATCTAATTCAACTCTGCTTAAGAAACTGACAAGAACAGTAGTTTCTCTTGCGTCCAATACACTGCATTTGCTGGGAACAGACGCGAGTGCTATTTGCACTGTGTATGGCCAATTGAGCACAATAGTGAATCTCCTTACCAGAAAACAACTCTTGGTGCTAGGACCAGAAACTGCATGTGATTCAACTCCGTTTATGAAAGGGAATTAAACTCTGGCTCGCCTTACAAGAAACACACTCTGCTTTACAGAAAGCAGCACTCTTCTACTCTACTGTGTTTCTTATATAGCCCGAACAGTCAGCTTGCTCAGAACTAAAGAACTGTGGTTCCTACACACAAGGGCAATATCTAATTCAACTCTGCTTAGGAAACTGACAAGAACAGTAGTTTCTCTTGCGTCCAATACACTGCATTTGCTGGGAACAGACGCGAGTGCTATTTGCACTGTGTATGGCCAAATGAGCACAATAGTGACTCTCCTTACCAGAAAACAACTCTTGGTGCTAGGACCAGAAACTGCATGTGATTCAACTCCGTTTATGAAAGGGAATTCAACTCTAGCTTGCCTTACAAGAAACACACTCTGCTTTTGAGAAAGCAGCACTATTCTACTCTACTGTGTTTCCTATATAGCCAGAACAGTCAGCTTGCTCAGAACTAAAGAACTGTGCTTCCTACACACAAGGGCCATATCTAATTCAACTCTGCTTAAGAAACTGACAAGAACAGTAGTTTCTCTTGCGTCCAATACACTGCATTTGCTGGGAACAGACGCGAGTGCTATTTGCACTGTGTATGGCCAATTGAGCACAATAGGGAATCTCCTTACCAGAAAACAACTCTTGGTGCTAGGACCAGAAACTGCATGTGATTCAACTCCGTTTATGAAAGGGAATTAAACTCTGGCTCGCCTTACAAGAAACACACTCTGCTTTACAGAAAGCAGCACTCTTCTACTCTACTGTGTTTCTTATATAGCCAGAACAGTCAGCTTGCTCAGAACTAAAGAACTGTGGTTCCTACACACAAGGGCAATATCTAATTCAACTCTGCTTAGGAAACTGACAAGAACAGTAGTTTCTCTTGCGTCCAATACACTGCATTTGCTGGGAACAGACGCGAGTGCTATTTGCAATGTGTATGGCCAATTGAGCACAATAGTGAATCTCCTTACCAGAAAACAACTCTTGCTGCTAGGACCTGAAATTGCATGTGATTCAACTCTGTTTATGAAAGGGAATTAAACTCTGGCTCGCCTTACAAGAAACACACTCTGCTTTTGAGAAAGCAGCACTCTTCTACTCTACTGTGTTTCCTATAGAGCCAGAACAGTCAGCTTGCTCAGAACCAAAGAGCTGTGCTTCCTACACACAATGGCCATAATTAGTTCAACTCTGCTTAGGAAACTGACAAGAACAGTAGTTTCTCTTGCGTCCAATACAATGCACTTGCTGGGTACAGACGCGAGTGCTATTTGCACTGTGTATGGCCAAATGAGCACAATAGTGACTCTCCTTACCAGAAAACAACTCTTGGTGCTAGGACCAGAAACTGCATGTGATTCAACTCCGTTTATGAAAGGGAATTCAACTCTAGCTTGCCTTACAAGAAACACACTCTGCTTTTGAGAAAGCAGCACTATTCTACTCTACTGTGTTTCCTATATAGCCAGAACAGTCAGCTTGCTCAGAACTAAAGAACTGTGCTTCCTACACACAAGGGCCATATCTAATTCAACTCTGCTTAAGAAACTGACAAGAACAGTAGTTTCTCTTGCGTCCAATACACTGCATTTGCTGGGAACAGACGCGAGTGCTATTTGCACTGTGTATGGCCAATTGAGCACAATAGTGAATCTCCTTACCGGAAAACAACTCTTGGTGCTAGGACCAGAAACTGCATGTGATTCAACTCCGTTTATGAAAGGGAATTAAACTCTGGCTCGCCTTACAAGAAACACACTCTGCTTTACAGAAAGCAGCACTCTTCTACTCTACTGTGTTTCTTATATAGCCAGAACAGTCAGCTTGCTCAGAACTAAAGAACTGTGGTTCCTACACACAAGGGCAATATCTAATTCAACTCTGCTTAGGAAACTGACAAGAACAGTAGTTTCTCTTGCGTCCAATACACTGCATTTGCTGGGAACAGACGCGAGTGCTATTTGCACTGTGTATGGCCAAATGAGCACAATAGTGACTCTCCTTACCAGAAAACAACTCTTGGTGCTAGGACCAGAAACTGCATGTGATTCAACTCCGTTTATGAAAGGGAATTCAACTCTAGCTTGCCTTACAAGAAACACACTCTGCTTTTGAGAAAGCAGCACTATTCTACTCTACTGTGTTTCCTATATAGCCAGAACAGTCAGCTTGCTCAGAACTAAAGAACTGTGCTTCCTACACACAAGGACCATATCTAATTCAACTCTGCTTAAGAAACTGACAAGAACAGTAGTTTCTCTTGCGTTCAATACACTGCATTTGCTGGGAACAGACGCGAGTGCTATTTGCACTGTGTATGGCCAATTGAGCACAATAGTGAATCTCCTTACCAGAAAACAACTTTTGCTGCTAGGACCAGAAACTGCATGTGATCCAACTCCGTTTATGAAAGGGAATTAAACTCTGGCTCGCCTTACAAGAAACACACTCTGCTTTAGAGAAAGCAGCACTCTTCTACTCTACTGTGTTTCCTATATAGCCAGAACAGTCAGCTTGCTCAGAACTAAAGAACTGTGCTTCCTACACACAAGGGCCATATCTAATTCAACTCTGCTTAGGAAACTGACAAGAACGGTAGTTTCTCTTGTGTCCAGTACACTGCATTTGCTGGGAACAGACGCGAGTGCTATTTGCACTGTGTATGGCCAATTGAGCACAATAGTGAATCTCCTTACCAGAAAACAACTCTTGCTGCTAGGACCAGAAACTGCATGTGATTCAACTCCGTTTATGAAAGGGAATTCAACTCTAGCTTGCCTTACAAGAAACACACTCTGCTTTACAGAAAGCAGCACTCTTCTACTCTACTGTGTTTCTTATATAGCCAGAACAGTCAGCTTGCTCAGAACTAAAGAACTGTGGTTCCTAACACAAGGGCAATATCTAATTCAACTCTGCTTAGGAAACTGACAAGAACAGTAGTTTCTCTTGCGTCCAATACACTGCATTTGCTGGGAACAGACGCGAGTGCTATTTGCAATGTGTATGGCCAATTGAGCACAATAGTGAATCTCCTTACCAGAAAACAACTCTTGCTGCTAGGACCAGAAATTGCATGTGATTCAACTCTGTTTATGAAAGGGAATTAAACTCTGGCTCGCCTTACAAGAAACACACTCTGCTTTTGAGAAAGCAGCACTCTTCTACTCTACTGTGTTTCCTATAGAGCCAGAACAGTCAGCTTGCTCAGAACCAAAGAGCTGTGCTTCCTACACACAATGGCCATAACTAGTTCAACTCTGCTTAGGAAACTGACAAGAACAGTAGTTTCTCTTGCGTCCAATACAATGCACTTGCTGGGTACAGACGCGAGTGCTATTTGCACTGTGTATGGCCAAATGAGCACAATAGTGACTCTCCTTAACAGAAAACAACTCTTGGTGCTAGGACCAGAAACTGCATGTGATTCAACTCCGTTTATGAAAGGGAATTCAACTCTGGCTCGCCTTACAAGAAACTCACTCTGCTTTAGAGAAAGCAGCACTCTTCTACTCTACTGTGTTTCCTATATAGCCAGAACAGTCAGCTTGCTCAGAACCAAAGAACTGTGCTTCAAACACACAAGGGCCATATCTAATTCAACTCTGCTTAGGAAACTGACAAGAACAGTAGTTTCTCTTGCGTCCAATACACTGCATTTGCTGGGATAAGACGCGACTGCTATTTGCATTGTGTATGGCCAATTGAGCACAATAGTGAATCTCCTTACCAGAAAACAACTCTTGGTGCTAGGACCAGAAACTGCATGTGATTCAACTCTGTTTATGAAAGGGAATTAAACTCTGGCTCGCCTTACAAGAAACACACTCTGCTTTAGAGAAAGCAGCACTCTTCTACTCTACTCTGTTTCCTACATAGCCAGAACAGTCAGCTTGCTCAGAACTAAAGAACTGTGCTTCCTACACACAAGGGCCATATCTAATTCAACTCTGCTTAAGAAACTGACAAGAACAGTAGTTTCTCTTGCGTCCAATACACTGCATTTGCTGGGAACAGACGCGAGTGCTATTTGCACTGTGTATGGCCAATTGAGCACAATAGTGACTCTCCTTACCAGAAAACAACTCTTGGTGCTAGGACCAGAAACTGCATGTGATTCAACTCCGTTTATGAAAGGGAATTCAACTCTAGCTTGCCTTACAAGAAACACACTCTGCTTTTGAGAAAGCAGCACTCTTCTACTCTACTGTGTTTCCTATATAGCCAGAACAGTCAGCTTGCTTAGAACTAAAGAACTGTGCTTCCTACACACAAGGGCCATATCTAATTCAACTCTGCTTAAGAAACTGACAAGAACAGTAGTTTCTCTTGCGTCCAATACACTGCATTTGCTGGGAACAGACGCGAGGGCTATTTGCACTGTGTATGGCCAATTGAGCACAATAGTGAATCTCCTTACCAGAAAACAACTTTTGCTGCTAGGACCAGAAACTGCATGTGATTCAACTCCGTTTATGAAAGGGAATTAAACTCTGGCTCGCCTTACAAGAAACACACTCTGCTTTTGAGAAAGCAGCACTCTTCTACTCTACTGTGTTTCCTATAGAGCCAGAACAGTCAGCTTGCTCAGAACCAAAGAGCTGTGCTTCCTACACACAATGGCCATAACTAGTTCAACTCTGCTTAGGAAACTGACAAGAACAGTAGTTTCTCTTGCGTCCAATACAATGCATTGCTGGGTACAGACGCGAGTGCTATTTGCACTGTGTATGGCCAAATGAGCACAATAGTGACTCTCCTTACCAGAAAACAACTCTTGGTGCTAGGACCAGAAACTGCATGTGATTCAACTCCGTTTATGAAAGGGAATTCAACTCTAGCTTGCCTTACAAGAAACACACTCTGCTTTTGAGAAAGCAGCACTATTCTACTCTACTGTGTTTCCTATATAGCCAGAACAGTCAGCTTGCTCAGAACTAAAGAACTGTGCTTCCTACACACAAGGGCCATATCTAATTCAACTCTGCTTAAGAAACTGACAAGAACAGTAGTTTCTCTTGCGTCCAATACACTGCATTTGCTGGGAACAGACGCGAGTGCTATTTGCACTGTGTATGGCCAATTGAGCACAATAGTGAATCTCCTTACCAGAAAACAACTCTTGGTGCTAGGACCAGAAACTGCATGTGATTCAACTCTGTTTATGAAAGGGAATTAAACTCTGGCTCGCCTTACAAGAAACACACTCTGCTTTACAGAAAGCAGCACTCTTCTACTCTACTGTGTTTCTTATATAGCCAGAACAGTCAGCTTGCTCAGAACTAAAGAACTGTGGTTCCTACACACAAGGGCAATATCTAATTCAACTCTGCTTAGGAAACTGACAAGAACAGTAGTTTCTCTTGCGTCCAATACACTGCATTTGCTGGGAACAGACGCGAGTGCTATTTGCACTGTGTATGGCCAAATGAGCACAATAGTGACTCTCCTTACCAGAAAACAACTCTTGGTGTTAGGACCAGAAACTG
Source organism: Peromyscus californicus insignis (assembly GCF_007827085.1). Lineage (NCBI taxonomy): Eukaryota > Metazoa > Chordata > Mammalia > Rodentia > Cricetidae > Peromyscus > Peromyscus californicus. Next base: position 16,245 of record NW_026294500.1, read on the forward strand.
CATGTGATTCAACTCCGTTTATGAAAGGGAATTCAACTCTAGCTTGCCTTACAAGAAACACACTCTGCTTTTGAGAAAGCAGCACTATTCTACTCTACTGTGTTTCCTATATAGCCAGAACAGTCAGCTTGCTCAGAACTAAAGACCTGTGCTTCCTACACACAAGAGCCATATCTAATTCAACTCTGCTTAAGAAACTGACAAGAACAGTAGTTTCTCTTGCGTCCAATACACTGCATTTGCTGGGAACAGACGCGAGTGCTATTTGCACTGTGTATGGCCAATTGAGCACAATAGTGAATCTCCTTACAAGAAAACAACTTTTGCTGCTAGGACCAGAAACTGCATGTGATTCAACTCCGTTTATGAAAGGGAATTAAACTCTGGCTCGCCTTACAAGAAACACACTCTGCTTTAGAGAAAGCAGCACTCTTCTACTCTACTGTGTTTCCTATATAGCCAGAACAGTCAGCTTGCTCAGAACTAAAGAACTGTGCTTCCTACACACAAGGGCCATATCTAATTCAACTCTGCTTAGGAAACTGACAAGAACGGTAGTTTCTCTTGTGTCCAATACACTGCATTTGCTGGGAACAGACGCGAGTGCTATTTGCAATGTGTGTGGCCAATTGAGCACAATAGTGAATCTCCTTACCAGAAAACAACTCTTGCTGCTAGGACCAGAAACTGCATGTGATTCAACTCCGTTTATGAAAGGGAATTCAACTCTAGCTTGCCTTACAAGAAACACACTCTGCTTTTGAGAAAGCAGCACTCTTCTACTCTACTGTGTTTCCTATATAGCCAGAACTGTCAGCCTGCTCAGAACTAAAGAACTGTGATTCCTACACACAAGGGCCATATCTAATTCAACTCTGCTTAGGAAACTGACAAGAACAGTAGTTTCTCTTGCGTCCAATACACTGCATTTGCTGGGAACAGACGCGAGTGCTATTTGCACTGTGTATGGCCAATTGAGCACAATAGGGAATCTCCTTACCAGAAAACAACTCTTGGTGCTAGGACCAGAAACTGCATGTGATTCAACTCCGTTTATGAAAGGGAATTAAACTCTGGCTCGCCTTACAAGAAACACACTCTGCTTTACAGAAAGCAGCACTCTTCTACTCTACTGTGTTTCTTATATAGCCAGAACAGTCAGCTTGCTCAGAACTAAAGAACTGTGGTTCCTACACACAAGGGCAATATCTAATTCAACTCTGCTTAGGAAACTGACAAGAACAGTAGTTTCTCTTGTGTCCAATACACTGCATTTGCTGGGAACAGACGCGAGTGCTATTTGCAATGTGTATGGCCAATTGAGCACAATAGTGAATCTCCTTACCAGAAAACAACTCTTGCTGCTAGGACCTGAAATTGCATGTGATTCAACTCTGTTTATGAAAGGGAATTAAACTCTGGCTCGCCTTACAAGAAACACACTCTGCTTTTGAGAAAGCAGCACTCTTCTACTCTACTGTGTTTCCTATAGAGCCAGAACAGTCAGCTTGCTCAGAACCAAAGAGCTGTGCTTCCTACACACAATGGCCATAACTAGTTCAACTCTGCTTAGGAAACTGACAAGAACAGTAGTTTCTCTTGCGTCCAATACAATGCACTTGCTGGGTACAGACGCGAGTGCTATTTGCACTGTGTATGGCCAAATGAGCACAATAGTGACTCTCCTTACCAGAAAACAACTCTTGGTGCTAGGACCAGAAACTGCATGTGATTCAACTCCGTTTATGAAAGGGAATTCAACTCTAGCTTGCCTTACAAGAAACACACTCTGCTTTTGAGAAAGCAGCACTATTCTACTCTACTGTGTTTCCTATATAGCCAGAACAGTCAGCTTGCTCAGAACTAAAGAACTGTGCTTCCTACACACAAGGGCCATATCTAATTCAACTCTGCTTAAGAAACTGACAAGAACAGTAGTTTCTCTTGCGTCCAATACACTGCATTTGCTGGGAACAGACGCGAGTGCTATTTGCACTGTGTATGGCCAATTGAGCACAATAGTGAATCTCCTTACCAGAAAACAACTCTTGGTGCTAGGACCAGAAACTGCATGTGATTCAACTCCGTTTATGAAAGGGAATTAAACTCTGGCTCGCCTTACAAGAAACACACTCTGCTTTACAGAAAGCAGCACTCTTCTACTCTACTGTGTTTCTTATATAGCCAGAACAGTCAGCTTGCTCAGAACTAAAGAACTGTGGTTCCTACACACAAGGGCAATATCTAATTCAACTCTGCTTAGGAAACTGACAAGAACAGTAGTTTCTCTTGCGTCCAATACACTGCATTTGCTGGGAACAGACGCGAGTGCTATTTGCACTGTGTATGGCCAAATGAGCACAATAGTGAATCTCCTTACCAGAAAACAACTCTTGCTGCTAGGACCAGAAACTGCATGTGATTCAACTCTGTTTATGAAAGGGAATTCAACTCTAGCTTGCCTTACAAGAAACACACTCTGCTTTTGAGAAAGCAGCACTCTTCTACTCTACTGTGTTTCCTATATAGCCAGAACTGTCAGCCTGCTCAGAACTAAAGAACTGTGATTCCTACACACAAGGGCCATATCTAATTCAACTCTGCTTAGGAAACTGACAAGAACAGTAGTTTCTCTTGCGTCCAATACACTGCATTTGCTGGGAACAGACGCGAGTGCTATTTGCACTGTGTATGGCCAATTGAGCACAATAGGGAATCTCCTTACCAGAAAACAACTCTTGGTGCTAGGACCAGAAACTGCATGTGATTCAACTCCGTTTATGAAAGGGAATTAAACTCTGGCTCGCCTTACAAGAAACACACCCTGCTTTACAGAAAGCAGCACTCTTCTACTCTACTGTGTTTCTTATATAGCCAGAACAGTCAGCTTGCTCAGAACTAAAGAACTGTGGTTCCTACACACAAGGGCAATATCTAATTCAACTCTGCTTAGGAAACTGACAAGAACAGTAGTTTCTCTTGTGTCCAATACACTGCATTTGCTGGGAACAGACGCGAGTGCTATTTGCACTGTGTATGGCCAATTGAGCACAATAGTGAATCTCCTTACCAGAAAACAACTTTTGCTGCTAGGACCAGAAACTGCATGTGATTCAACTCCGTTTATGAAAGGGAATTAAACTCTGGCTCGCCTTACAAGAAACACACTCTGCTTTAGAGAAAGCAGCACTCTTCTACTCTACTGTGTTTCCTATATAGCCAGAACAGTCAGCTTGCTCAGAACTAAAGAACTGTGCTTCCTACACACAAGGGTCATATCTAATTCAACTCTGCTTAGGAAACTGACAAGAACGGTAGTTTCTCTTGTGTCCAATACACTGCATTTGCTGGGAACAGACGCGAGTGCTATTTGCAATGTGTGTGGCCAATTGAGCACAATAGTGAATCTCCTTACCAGAAAACCACTCTTGCTGCTAGGACCAGAAACTGCATGTGATTCAACTCTGTTTATGAAAGGGAATTCAACTCTAGCTTGCCTTACAAGAAACACACTCTGCTTTTGAGAAAGCAGCACTCTTCTACTCTACTGTGTTTCCTATAGAGCCAGAACAGTCAGCTTGCTCAGAACCAAAGAACTGTGCTTCCTACACACAAGGGCCATATCTAATTCAACTCTGCTTAGGAAACTGACAAGAACAGTAGTTTCTCTTGCGTCCAATACACTGCATTTGCTGGGATAAGACGCGAGTGCTATTTGCATTGTGTATGGCCAATTGAGCACAAGAGTGAATCTCCTTACCAGAAAACAACTTTTGCTGCTAGGACCAGAAACTGCATGTGATTCAACTCTGTTTATGAAAAGGAATTAAACTCTGGCTCGCCTTACAAGAAACACACTCTGCTTTAGAGAAAGCAGCACTCTTCTACTCTACTCAGTTTCCTACATAGCCAGAACAGTCAGCTTGCTCAGAACTAAAGAACTGTGCTTCCTACACACAAGGGCCATATCTAATTCAACTCTGCTTAGGAAACTGACAAGAACGGTAGTTTCTCTTGCGTCCAATACACTGCATTTGCTGGGAACAGACGCGAGTGCTATTTGCAATGTGTATGGCCAATTGAGCACAATAGTGAATCTCCTTACCAGAAAACAACTCTTGCTGCTAGGACCAGAAATTGCATGTGATTCAACTCCGTTTATGAAAGGGAATTAAACTCTGGCTCGCCTTACAAGAAACACACTCTGCTTTTGAGAAAGCAGCACTCTTCTACTCTACTGTGTTTCCTATAGAGCCAGAACAGTCAGCTTGCTCAGAACCAAAGAACTGTGCTTCCTAAACACAATGGCCATAACTAGTTCAACTCTGCTTAGGAAACTGACAAGAACAGTAGTTTCTCTTGCGTCCAATACACTGCATTTGCTAGGAACAGACGCGAGTGCTATTTGCACTGTGTATGGCCAAATGAGCACAATAGTGACTCTCCGTACCAGAAAACAACTCTTGGTGCTAGGACCAGAAACTGCATGTGATTCAACTCCGTTTATGAAAGGGAATTCAACTCTAGCTTGCCTTACAAGAAACACACTCTGCTTTTGAGAAAGCAGCACTATTCTACTCTACTGTGTTTCCTATATAGCCAGAACAGTCAGCTTGCTCAGAACTAAAGAACTGTGCTTCCTACACACAAGGGCCATATCTAATTCAACTCTGCTTAAGAAACTGACAAGAACAGTAGTTTCTCTTGCGTCCAATACACTGCATTTGCTGGGAACAGACGCGAGTGCTATTTGCACTGTGTATGGCCAATTGAGCACAATAGTGAATCTCCTTACCAGAAAACAACTCTTGCTGCTAGGACCAGAAATTGCATGTGATTCAACTCCGTTTATGAAAGGGAATTAAACTCTGGCTCGCCTTACAAGAAACACACTCTGCTTTTGAGAAAGCAGCACTCTTCTACTCTACTGTGTTTCCTATAGAGTCAGAACAGTCAGCTTGCTCAGAACCAAAGAACTGTGCTTCCTAAACACAATGGCCATAACTAGTTCAACTCTGCTTAGGAAACTGACGAGAACAGTAGTTTCTCTTGCGTCCAATACAATGCATTTGCTGGGAACAGACGCGAGTGCTATTTGCAATGTGTACGGCCAATTGAGCACAATAGTGAATCTCCTTACCAGAAAACAACTCTTGCTGCTAGGACCAGAAATTGCATGTGATTCAACTCCGTTTATGAAAGGGAATTAAACTCTGGCTCGCCTTACAAGAAACACACTCTGCTTTTGAGAAAGCAGCACTCTTCTACTCTACTGTGTTTCCTATAGAGCCAGAACAGTCAGCTTGCTCAGAAAAAAGAACTGTGCTTCCTACACACAATGGCCATATCTAATTCAACTCTGCTTAGGAAACTGACAAGAACAGTTGTTTCTCTTGCGTCCAATACACTGCATTTGCTGGGATAAGACGCGAGTGCTATTTGCACTGTGTATGGCCAATTGAGCACAATAGTGAATCTCCTTACCAGAAAACAACTTTTGCTGCTAGGACCAGAAACTGCATGTGATTCAACTCTGTTTATGAAAGGGAATTAAACTCTGGCTCGCCTTACAAGAAACACACTCTGCTTTAGAGAAAGCAGCACTCTTCTACTCTACAGTGTTTCCTATAGAGCCAGAACAGTCAGCTTGCTCAGAACTAAAGAACTGTGCTTCCTACACACAAGGTCCATATCTAATTCAACTCTGCTTAGGAAACTGACAAGAACAGTAGTTTCTCTTGTGTCCAATACACTGCATTTGCTGGGAACAGATGCGAGTGCTATTTGCAATGTGTATGGCCAATTGAGCACAATAGTGAATCTCCTTACCAGAAAACAACTCTTGCTGCTAGGACCAGAAATTGCATGTGATTCAACTCCGTTTATGAAAGGGAATTAAACTCTGGCTCGCCTTACAAGAAACACACTCTGCTTTTGAGAAAGCAGCACTCTTCTACTCTACTGTGTTTCCTATAGAGCCAGAACAGTCAGCTTGCTCAGAACCAAAGAACTGTGCTTCCTACACACAATGGCCATAACTAGTTCAACTCTGCTTAGAAAACTGACAAGAACAGTAGTTTCTCTTGCGTCCAATACAATGCACTTGCTGGGTACAGACGCGAGTGCTATTTGCACTGTGTATGGCCAAATGAGCACAATAGTGACTCTCCTTACCAGAAAACAACTCTTGGTGCTAGGACCAGAAACTGCATGTGATTCAACTCCGTTTATGAAAGGGAATTCAACTCTAGCTTGCCTTACAAGAAACACACTCTGCTTTTGAGAAAGCAGCACTCTTCTACTCTACTGTGTTTCCTATATAGCCAGAACAGTCAGCTTGCTCAGAACTAAAGAACTGTGCTTCCTACACACAAAGGCCATATCTAATTCAACTCTGCTTAGGAAACTGACAAGAACAGTAGTTTCTCTTGCGTCCAATACACTGCATTTGCTGGGAACAGACGCGAGTGCTATTTGCACTGTGTATGGCCAATTGAGCACAATAGTGAATCTCCTTACCAGAAAACAACTTTTGCTGCTAGGACCAGAAACTGCATGTGATTCAACTCCGTTTATGAAAGGGAATTAAACTCTGGCTCGCCTTACAAGAAACACACTCTGCTTTAGAGAAAGCAGCACTCTTCTACTCTACTGTGTTTCCTATATAGCCAGAACAGTCAGCTTGCTCAGAACTAAAGAACTGTGCTTCCTACACACAAGGGCCATATCTAATTCAACTCTGCTTAGGAAACTGACAAGAACAGTAGTTTCTCTTGCGGCCAATACACTGCATTTGCTGGGATAAGACGCTAGTGCTATTTGCACTTTGTAAGGCCAATTGAGCACAATAGTGAATCTCCTTAACAGAAAACAACTTTTGCTGCTAGGACCAGAAACTACATGTGATTCAACTCCGTTTATGAAAGGGAATTAAACTCTGGCTCGCCTTACAAGAAACACACTCTGCTTTAGAGAAAGCAGCACTCTTCTACTCTACTCTGTTTCCTACATAGCCAGAACAGTCAGCTTGCTCAGAACTAAAGAACTGTGCTTCCTACACACAAGGGCCATATCTAATTCAACTCTGCTTAGGAAACTGACAAGAACAGTAGTTTCTCTTGCGTCCAATACACTGCATTTGCTGGGAACAGACGCGAGTGCTATTTGCAATGTGTATGGCCAATTGAGCACAACAGTGAATCTCCTTACCAGAAAACAACTCTTGCTGCTAGGACCAGAAATTGCATGTGATTCAACTCCGTTTATGAAAGGGAATTAAACTCTGGCTCTCCTTACAAGAAACACACTCTGCTTTTGAGAAAGCAGCACTCTTCTACTCTACTGTGTTTGCTATAGAGCCAGAACAGTTAGCTTGCTCAGAACCAAAGAACTGTGCTTCCTACACACAATGGCCATAACTAGTTCAACTCTGCTTAGGAAACTGACAAGAACAGTAGTTTCTCTTGCGTCCAATACAATGCACTTGCTGGATACAGACGCGAGTGCTATTTGCACTGTGTATGGCCAAATGAGCACAATAGTGACTCTCCTTACCAGAAAACAACTCTTGGTGCTAGGACCAGAAACTGCATGTGATTAAACTCCGTTTATGAAAGGGAAATCAACTCTAGCTCGCCTTACAAGAAACACACTCTGCTTTAGAGAAAGCAGCACTCTTCTACTCTACTCTGTTTCCTATATAGCCAGAACTGTCAGCTTGCTCAGAACTAAAGAACTGTGCTTCCTACACACAAGGGCCATATCGAATTCAACTCTGCTTAGGAAACTGACAAGAACGGTAGTTTCTCTTGCGTCCAATACACTGCATTTGCTGGGAACAGACGCGAGTGCTATTTGCACTGTGTATGGCCAATTGAGCACAATAGTGAATCTCCTTACCAGAAAACAACTTTTGCTGCTAGGACCAGAAACTGCATGTGATTCAACTCCGTTTATGAAAGGGAATTAAACTCTGGCTCGCCTTACAAGAAACACACTCTGCTTTAGAGAAAGCAGCACTCTTCTACTCTACTGTGTTTCCTATAGAGCCAGAAGAGTCAGCTTGCTCAGAACTAAAGAACTGTGCTTCCTACACACAAGGGCCATATCTAATTCAACTCTGCTTAGGAAACTGACAAGAACAGTAGTTTCTCTTGTGTCCAATACACTGCATTTGCTGGGATAAGACGCGAGTGCTACTTGCACTTTGTTAGGCCAATTGAGCACAATAGTGAATCTCCTTACCAGAAAACAACTTTTACTGCTAGGACCAGAAACTGCATGTGATTCAACTCCGTTTATGAAAGGGAATTAAACTCTGGCTCGCCTTACAAGAAACACACTCTGCTTTAGAGAAAGCAGCACTCTTCTACTCTACTCTGTTTCCTACATAGCCAGAACAGTCAGCTTGCTCAGAACTAAAGAACTGTGCTTCCTACACACAAGGGCCATATCTAATTCAACTCTGCTTAGGAAACTGACAAGAACAGTAGTTTCTCTTGCGTCCAATACACTGCATTTGCTGGGAACAGGCGCGAGTGCTATTTGCAATGTGTATGGCCAATTGAGCACAATAGTGAATCTCCTTACCAGAAAACAAATTTTGCTGCTAGGACCAGAAATTGCATGTGATTCAACTCCGTTTATGAAAGGGAATTAAACTCTGGCTCGCCTTACAAGAAACACACTCTGCTTTTGAGAAAGCAGCACGCTTCTACTCTACTGTGTTTCCTATAGAGCCGGAACAGTGAGCTTGCTCAGAACCAAAGAACTGTGCTTCCTACACACAATGGCCATAAATAGTTCAACTCTGCTTAGGAAACTGACAAGAACAGTAGTATCTCTTGCGTCCAATACAATGCACTTGCTGGGTACAGACGCGAGTGCTATTTGCACTGTGTATGGCCAAATGAGCACAATAGTGACTCTCCTTACCAGAAAACAACTCCTGGTGCTAGGACCAGAAACTGCATGTGATTCAACTCCGTTTATGAAAGGGAATTCAACTCTAGCTTGCCTTACAAGAAACACACTCTGCTGTTGAGAAAGCAGCACTCTTCTACTCTACTGTGTTTCCTATATAGCCAGAACTGTCAGCTTGCTCAGAACTAAAGAACTGTGCTTCCTACACACAATGGCCATATCGAATTCAACTCTGCTTAGGAAACTGACAAGAACGGTAGTTTCTCTTGTGTCCAATACACTGCATTTGCTGGGAACAGATGCGAGTGCTATTTGCAATGTGTATGGCCAATTGAGCACAATAGTGAATCTCCTTACCAGAAAACAACTCTTGCTGCTAGGACCAGAAATTGCATGTGATTCAACTCCGTTTATGAAAGGGAATTAAACTCTGGCTCGCCTTACAAGAAACACACTCTGCTTTTGAGAAAGCAGCACTCTTCTACTCTACTCTGTTTCCTATAGAGCCAGAACAGTCAGCTTGCTCAGAACCAAAGAACTGTGCTTCATACACACAATGGCCATAACTAGTTCAACTCTGCTTAGGAAACTGACAAGAACAGTAGTTTCTCATGCGTCCAATACAATGCACTTGCTGGGTACAGACGCGAGTGCTATTTGCACTGTGTATGGCCAAATGAGCACAATAGTGACTCTCCTTACCAGAAAACAACTCTTGGGGCTAGGACCAGAAACTGCATGTGATTCAACTCCGTTTATGAAAGGGAATTCAACTCTAGCTTGCCTTACAAGAAACACACTCTGCTTTTGAGAAAGCAGCACTCTTCTACTCTACTGTGTTTCCTATATAGCCAGAACAGTCAGCTTGCTCAGAACTAAAGAACTGTGCTTGCTACACACAAGGGCCATATCTAATTCAACTCTGCTTAAGAAACTGACAAGAACAGTAGTTTCTCTTGCGTCCAATACACTGCATTTGCTGGGATAAGACTCGAGTGCTATTTGCACTGTGTATGGCCAATTGAGCACAATAGTGAATCTCCTTACCAGAAAACAACTTTTGCTGCTAGGACCAGAAACTGCATGTGATTCAACTCCGTTTATGCAAGGGAATTAAACTCTGGCTCGCCTTACAAGAAACACACTCTGCTTTAGAGAAAGCAGCACTCTTCTACTCTACTGTGTTTCCTATATAGCCAGAACAGTCAGCTTGCTCAGAACTAAAGAACTGTGCTTCCTACACACAAGGGCCATATCTAATTCAACTCTGCTTAGGAAACTGACAAGAACAGTAGTTTCTCTTGTGTCCAATACACTGCATTTGCTGGGAACAGATTCGAGTGCTATTTGCAATGTGTATGGCCAATTGAGCACAATAGTGAATCTCCTTACCAGAAAACAACTTTTGCTGCTAGGACCAGAAACTGCATGTGATTCAACTCTGTTTATGAAAGGGAATTAAACTCTGGCTCGCCTTACAAGAAACACACTCTGCTTTAGAGAAAGCAGCACTCTTCTACTCTACAGTGTTTCCTATAGAGCCAGAACAGTCAGCTTGCTCAGAACTAAAGAACTGTGCTTCCTACACACAAGGTCCATATCTAATTCAACTCTGCTTAGGAAACTGACAAGAACGGTAGTTTCTCTTGTGTCCAATACACTGCATTTGCTGGGAACAGATGCGAGTGCTATTTGCAATGTGTATGGCCAATTGAGCACAATAGTGAATCTCCTTACCAGAAAACAACTCTTGCTGCTAGGACCAGAAATTGCATGTGATTCAACTCCGTTTATGAAAGGGAATTAAACTCTGGCTCGCCTTACAAGAAACACACTCTGCTTTTGAGAAAGCAGCACTCTTCTACTCTACTGTGTTTCCTATAGAGCCAGAACAGTCAGCTTGCTCAGAACCAAAGAACTGTGCTTCCTACACACAATGGCCATAACTAGTTCAACTCTGCTTAGAAAACTGACAAGAACAGTAGTTTCTCTTGCGTCCAATACAATGCACTTGCTGGGTACAGACGCGAGTGCTATTTGCACTGTGTATGGCCAAATGAGCACAATAGTGACTCTCCTTACCAGAAAACAACTCTTGGTGCTAGGACCAGAAACTGCATGTGATTCAACTCCGTTTATGAAAGGGAATTCAACTCTAGCTTGCCTTACAAGAAACACACTCTGCTTTTGAGAAAGCAGCACTCTTCTACTCTACTGTGTTTCCTATATAGCCAGAACAGTCAGCTTGCTCAGAACTAAAGAACTGTGCTTCCTACACACAAGGGCCATATCTAATTCAACTCTGCTTAGGAAACTGACAAGAACAGTAGTTTCTCTTGCGTCCAATACACTGCATTTGCTGGGAACAGACGCGAGTGCTATTTGCACTGTGTATGGCCAATTGAGCACAATAGTGAATCTCCTTACCAGAAAACAACTTTTGCTGCTAGGACCAGAAACTGCATGTGATTCAACTCCGTTTATGAAAGAGAATTAAACTCTGGCTCGCCTTACAAGAAACACACTCTGCTTTAGAGAAAGCAGCACTCTTCTACTCTACTGTGTTTCCTATATAGCCAGAACAGTCAGCTTGCTCAGAACTAAAGAACTGTGCTTCCTACACACAAGGGCCATATCTAATTCAACTCTGCTTAGGAAACTGACAAGAACAGTAGTTTCTCTTGCGGCCAATACACTGCATTTGCTGGGATAAGACGCTAGTGCTATTTGCACTTTGTAAGGCCAATTGAGCGCAATAGTGAATCTCCTTACCAGAAAACAACTTTTGCTGCTAGGACCAGAAACTGCATGTGATTCAACTCCGTTTATGAAAGGGAATTAAACTCTGGCTCGCCTTACAAGAAACACACTCTGCTTTAGAGAAAGCAGCACTCTTCTACTCTACTCTGTTTCCTACATAGCCAGAACAGTCAGCTTGCTCAGAACTAAAGAACTGTGCTTCCTACACACAAGGGCCATATCTAATTCAACTCTGCTTAGGAAACTGACAAGAACAGTAGTTTCTCTTGCGTCCAATACACTGCATTTGCTGGGAACAGACGCGAGTGCTATTTGCAATGTGTATGGCCAATTGAGCACAATAGTGAATCTCCTTACCAGAAAACATCTCTTGCTGCTAGGACCAGAAATTGCATGTGATTCAACTCCGTTTATGAAAGGGAATTAAACTCTGGCTCGCCTTACAAGAAACACACTCTGCTTTTGAGAAAGCAGCACTCTTCTACTCTACTGTGTTTGCTATAGAGCCAGAACAGTTAGCTTGCTCAGAACCAAAGAACTGTGCTTCCTACACACAATGGCCATAACTAGTTCAACTCTGCTTAGGAAACTGACAAGAACAGTAGTTTCTCTTGCGTCCAATACAATGCACTTGCTGGATACAGACGCGAGTGCTATTTGCACTGTGTATGGCCAAATGAGCACAATAGTAACTCTCCTTACCAGAAAACAACTCTTGGTGCTAGGACCAGAAACTGCATGTGATTAAACTCCGTTTATGAAAGGGAAATCAACTCTAGCTCGCCTTACAAGAAACACACTCTGCTTTAGAGAAAGCAGCACTCTTCTACTCTACTCTGTTTCCTATATAGCCAGAACTGTCAGCTTGCTCAGAACTAAAGAACTGTGCTTCCTACACACAAGGGCCATATCGAATTCAACTCTGCTTAGGAAACTGACAAGAACGGTAGTTTCTCTTGCGTCCAATACACTGCATTTGCTGGGAACAGACGCGAGTGCTATTTGCACTGTGTATGGCCAATTGAGCACAATAGTGAATCTCCTTACCAGAAAACAACTTTTGCTGCTAGGACCAGAAACTGCATGTGATTCAACTCCGTTTATGAAAGGGAATTAAACTCTGGCTCGCCTTACAAGAAACACACTCTGCTTTAGAGAAAGCAGCACTCTTCTACTCTACTGTGTTTCCTATAGAGCCAGAAGAGTCAGCTTGCTCAGAACTAAAGAACTGTGCTTCCTACACACAAGGGCCATATCTAATTCAACTCTGCTTAGGAAACTGACAAGAACAGTAGTTTCTCTTGTGTCCAATACACTGCATTTGCTGGGATAAGACGCGAGTGCTACTTGCACTTTGTTAGGCCAATTGAGCACAATAGTGAATCTCCTTACCAGAAAACAACTTTTACTGCTAGGACCAGAAACTGCATGTGATTCAACTCCGTTTATGAAAGGGAATTAAACTCTGGCTCGCCTTACAAGAAACACACTCTGCTTTAGAGAAAGCAGCACTCTTCTACTCTACTCTGTTTCCTACATAGCCAGAACAGTCAGCTTGCTCAGAACTAAAGAACTGTGCTTCCTACACATAAGGGCCATATCTAATTCAACTCTGCTTAGGAAACTGACAAGAACAGTAGTTTCTCTTGCGTCCAATACACTGCATTTGCTGGGAACAGGCGCGAGTGCTATTTGCAATGTGTATGGCCAATTGAGCACAATAGTGAATCTCCTTACCAGAAAACAACTTTTGCTGCTAGGACCAGAAATTGCATGTGATTCAACTCCGTTTATGAAAGGGAATTAAACTCTGGCTCGCCTTACAAGAAACACACTCTGCTTTTGAGAAAGCAGCACTCTTCTACTCTACTGTGTTTCCTATAGAGCCGGAACAGTGAGCTTGCTCAGAACCAAAGAACTGTGCTTCCTACACACAATGGCCATAACTAGTTCAACTCTGCTTAGGAAACTGACAAGAACAGTAGTATCTCTTGCGTCCAATACAATGCACTTGCTGGGTACAGACGCGAGTGCTATTTGCACTGTGTATGGCCAAATGAGCACAATAGTGACTCTCCTTACCAGAAAACAACTCCTGGTGCTAGGACCAGAAACTGCATGTGATTCAACTCCGTTTATGAAAGGGAATTCAACTCTAGCTTGCCTTACAAGAAACACACTCTGCTGTTGAGAAAGCAGCACTCTTCTACTCTACTGTGTTTCCTATATAGCCAGAACTGTCAGCTTTCTCAGAACTAAAGAACTGTGCTTCCGACACACAATGGCCATATCGAATTCAACTCTGCTTAGGAAACTGACAAGAACGGTAGTTTCTCTTGTGTCCAATACACTGCATTTGCTGGGAACAGATGCGAGTGCTATTTGCAATGTGTATGGCCAATTGAGCACAATAGTGAATCTCCTTACCAGAAAACAACTCTTGCTGCTAGGACCAGAAATTGCATGTGATTCAACTCCGTTTATGAAAGGGAATTAAACTCTGGCTCGCCTTACAAGAAACACACTCTGCTTTTGAGAAAGCAGCACTCTTCTACTCTACTGTGTGTCCTATAGAGCCAGAACAGTCAGCTTGCTCAGAACCAAAGAACTGTGCTTCCTACACACAATGGCCATAACTAGTTCAACTCTGCTTAGGAAACTGACAAGAACAGTAGTTTCTCATGCGTCCAATACAATGCACTTGCTGGGTACAGACGCGAGTGCTATTTGCACTGTGTATGGCCAAATGAGCACAATAGTGACTCTCCTTACCAGAAAACAACTCTTGGGGCTAGGACCAGAAACTGCATGTGATTCAACTCCGTTTATGAAAGGGAATTCAACTCTAGCTTGCCTTACAAGAAACACACTCTGCTTTTGAGAAAGCAGCACTCTTCTACTCTACTGTGTTTCCTATATAGCCAGAACAGTCAGCTTGCTCAGAACTAAAGAACTGTGCTTCCTACACACAAGGGCCATATCTAATTCAACTCTGCTTAGGAAACTGACAAGAACAGTAGTTTCTCTTGTGTCCAATACACTGCATTTGCTGGGATAAGACGCGAGTGCTACTTGCACTTTGTTAGGCCAATTGAGCACAATAGTGAATCTCCTTACCAGAAAACAACTTTTACTGCTAGGACCAGAAACAGCATGTGATTCAACTCCGTTTATGAAAGGGAATTAAACTCTGGCTCGCCTTACAAGAAACACACTCTGCTTTAGAGAAAGCAGCACTCTTCTACTCTACTCTGTTTCCTACATAGCCAGAACAGTCTGCTTGCTCAGAACTAAGGAACTGTGCTTCCTACACACAAGGGCCATATCTAATTCAACTCTGCTTAGGAAACTGACAAGAACAGTAGTTTCTCTTGCGTCCAATACACTGCATTTGCTGGGAACAGGCGCGAGTGCTATTTGCAATGTGTATGGCCAATTGAGCACAATAGTGAATCTCCTTACCAGAAAACAACTTTTGCTGCTAGGACCAGAAATTGCATGTGATTCAACTCCGTTTATGAAAGGGAATTAAACTCTGGCTCGCCTTACAAGAAACACACTCTGCTTTTGAGAAAGCAGCACTCTTCTACTCTACTCTGTTTCCTATAGAGCCAGAACAGTCAGCTTGCTCAGAACCAAAGAACTGTGCTTCCTACACACAATGGCCATAACTAGTTCAACTCTGCTTAGGAAACTGACAAGAACAGTAGTTTCTCATGCGTCCAATACAATGCACTTGCTGGGTACAGACGCGAGTGCTATTTGCACTGTGTATGGCCAAATGAGCACAATAGTGACTCTCCTTACCAGAAAACAACTCTTGGGGCTAGGACCAGAAACTGCATGTGATTCAACTCCGTTTATGAAAGGGAATTCAACTCTAGCTTGCCTTACAAGAAACACACTCTGCTTTTGAGAAAGCAGCACTCTTCTACTCTACTGTGTTTCCTATATAGCCAGAACAGTCAGCTTGCTCAGAACTAAAGAACTGTGCTTCCTACACACAAGGGCCATATCTAATTCAACTCTGCTTAAGAAACTGACAAGAACAGTAGTTTCTCTTGCGTCCAATACACTGCATTTGCTGGGATAAGACTCGAGTGCTATTTGCACTGTGTATGGCCAATTGAGCACAATAGTGAATCTCCTTACCAGAAAACAACTTTTGCTGCTAGGACCAGAAACTGCATGTGATTCAACTCCGTTTATGCAAGGGAATTAAACTCTGGCTCGCCTTACAAGAAACACACTCTGCTTTAGAGAAAGCAGCACTCTTCTACTCTACTGTGTTTCCTATATAGCCAGAACAGTCAGCTTGCTCAGAACTAAAGAACTGTGCTTCCTACACACAAGGGCCATATCTAATTCAACTCTGCTTAGGAAACTGACAAGAACAGTAGTTTCTCTTGTGTCCAATACACTGCATTTGCTGGGAACAGATTCGAGTGCTATTTGCAATGTGTATGGCCAATTGAGCACAATAGTGAATCTCCTTACCAGAAAACAACTTTTGCTGCTAGGACCAGAAACTGCATGTGATTCAACTCTGTTTATGAAAGGGAATTAAACTCTGGCTCGCCTTACAAGAAACACACTCTGCTTTAGAGAAAGCAGCACTCTTCTACTCTACAGTGTTTCCTATAGAGCCAGAACAGTCAGCTTGCTCAGAACTAAAGAACTGTGCTTCCTACACACAAGGTCCATATCTAATTCAACTCTGCTTAGGAAACTGACAAGAACGGTAGTTTCTCTTGTGTCCAATACACTGCATTTGCTGGGAACAGATTCGAGTGCTATTTGCAATGTGTATGGCCAATTGAGCACAATAGTGAATCTCCTTACCAGAAAACAACTCTTGCTGCTAGGACCAGAAATTGCATGTGATTCAACTCCGTTTATGAAAGGGAATTAAACTCTGGCTCGCCTTACAAGAAACACACTCTGCTTTTGAGAAAGCAGCACTCTTCTACTCTACTGTGTTTCCTATAGAGCCAGAACAGTCAGCTTGCTCAGAACCAAAGAACTGTGCTTCCTACACACAATGGCCATAACTAGTTCAACTCTGCTTAGAAAACTGACAAGAACAGTAGATTCTCTTGCGTCCAATACAATGCACTTGCTGGGTACAGACGCGAGTGCTATTTGCACTGTGTATGGCCAAATGAGCACAATAGTGACTCTCCTTACCAGAAAACAACTCTTGGTGCTAGGACCAGAAACTGCATGTGATTCAACTCCGTTTATGAAAGGGAATTCAACTCTAGCTTGCCTTACAAGAAACACACTCTGCTTTTGAGAAAGCAGCACTCTTCTACTCTACTGTGTTTCCTATATAGCCAGAACAGTCAGCTTGCTCAGAACTAAAGAACTGTGCTTCCTACACACAAGGGCCATATCTAATTCAACTCTGCTTAGGAAACTGACAAGAACAGTAGTTTCTCTTGCGTCCAATACACTGCATTTGCTGGGAACAGACGCGAGTGCTATTTGCACTGTGTATGGCCAATTGAGCACAATAGTGAATCTCCTTACCAGAAAACAACTTTTGCTGCTAGGACCAGAAACTGCATGTGATTCAACTCCGTTTATGAAAGGGAATTAAACTCTGGCTCGCCTTACAAGAAACACACTCTGCTTTACAGAAAGCAGCACTCTTCTACTCTACTGTGTTTCCTATATAGCCAGAACAGTCAGCTTGCTCAGAACTAAAGAACTGTGCTTCCTACACACAAGGGCCATATCTAATTCAACTCTGCTTAGGAAACTGACAAGAACAGTAGTTTCTCTTGCGGCCAATACACTGCATTTGCTGGGATAAGACGCTAGTGCTATTTGCACTTTGTAAGGCCAATTGAGCACAATAGTGAATCTCCTTACCAGAAAACAACTTTTGCTGCTAGGACCAGAAACTGCATGTGATTCAACTCCGTTTATGAAAGGGAATTAAACTCTGGCTCGCCTTACAAGAAACACACTCTGCTTTAGAGAAAGCAGCACTCTTCTACTCTACTCTGTTTCCTACATAGCCAGAACAGTCAGCTTGCTCAGAACTAAAGAACTGTGCTTCCTACACACAAGGGCCATATCTAATTCAACTCTGCTTAGGAAACTGACAAGAACAGTAGTTTCTCTTGCGTCCAACACACTGCATTTGCTGGGAACAGACGCGAGTGCTATTTGCAATGTGTATGGCCAATTGAGCACAATAGTGAATCTCCTTACCAGAAAACATCTCTTGCTGCTAGGACCAGAAATTGCATGTGATTCAACTCCGTTTATGAAAGGGAATTAAACTCTGGCTCGCCTTACAAGAAACACACTCTGCTTTTGAGAAAGCAGCACTCTTCTACTCTACTGTGTTTGCTATAGAGCCAGAACAGTTAGCTTGCTCAGAACCAAAGAACTGTGCTTCCTACACACAATGGCCATAACTAGTTCAACTCTGCTTAGGAAACTGACAAGAACAGTAGTTTCTCTTGCGTCCAATACAATGCACTTGCTGGATACAGACGCGAGTGCTATTTGCACTGTGTATGGCCAAATGAGCACAATAGTGACTCTCCTTACCAGAAAACAACTCTTGGTGCTAGGACCAGAAACTGCATGTGATTAAACTCCGT
The DNA here is from genome assembly GCF_007827085.1 of Peromyscus californicus insignis. NCBI lineage: Eukaryota > Metazoa > Chordata > Mammalia > Rodentia > Cricetidae > Peromyscus > Peromyscus californicus. The sequence goes on from NW_026294500.1 coordinate 34,547, forward strand.
TTATGAAAGGGAAATCAACTCTAGCTCGCCTTACAAGAAACACACTCTGCTTTAGAGAAAGCAGCACTCTTCTACTCTACTCTGTTTCCTATATAGCCAGAACTGTCAGCTTGCTCAGAACTAAAGAACTGTGCTTCCTACACACAAGGGCCATATCGAATTCAACTCTGCTTAGGAAACTGACAAGAACGGTAGTTTCTCTTGCGTCCAATACACTGCATTTGCTGGGAACAGACGCGAGTGCTATTTGCACTGTGTATGGCCAATTGAGCACAATAGTGAATCTCCTTACCAGAAAACAACTTTTGCTGCTAGGACCAGAAACTGCATGTGATTCAACTCCGTTTATGAAAGGGAATTAAACTCTGGCTCGCCTTACAAGAAACACACTCTGCTTTAGAGAAAGCAGCACTCTTCTACTCTACTGTGTTTCCGATAGAGCCAGAAGAGTCAGCTTGCTCAGAACTAAAGAACTGTGCTTCCTACACACAAGGGCCATATCTAATTCAACTCTGCTTAGGAAACTGACAAGAACAGTAGTTTCTCTTGTGTCCAATACACTGCATTTGCTGGGATAAGACGCGAGTGCTACTTGCACTTTGTTAGGCCAATTGAGCACAATAGTGAATCTCCTTACCAGAAAACAACTTTTACTGCTAGGACCAGAAACTGCATGTGATTCAACTCCGTTTATGAAAGGGAATTAAACTCTGGCTCGCCTTACAAGAAACACACTCTGCTTTAGAGAAAGCAGCACTCTTCTACTCTACTCTGTTTCCTACATAGCCAGAACAGTCAGCTTGCTCAGAACTAAAGAACTGTGCTTCCTACACACAAGGGCCATATCTAATTCAACTCTGCTTAGGAAACTGACAAGAACAGTAGTTTCTCTTGCGTCCAATACACTGCATTTGCTGGGAACAGGCGCGAGTGCTATTTGCAATGTGTATGGCCAATTGAGCACAATAGTGAATCTCCTTACCAGAAAACAACTTTTGCTGCTAGGACCAGAAATTGCATGTGATTCAACTCCGTTTATGAAAGGGAATTAAACTCTGGCTCGCCTTACAAGAAACACACTCTGCTTTTGAGAAAGCAGCACTCTTCTACTCTACTGTGTTTCCTATAGAGCCGGAACAGTGAGCTTGCTCAGAACCAAAGAACTGTGCTTCCTACACACAATGGCCATAACTAGTTCAACTCTGCTTAGGAAACTGACAAGAACAGTAGTATCTCTTGCGTCCAATACAATGCACTTGCTGGGTACAGACGCGAGTGCTATTTGCACTGTGTATGGCCAAATGAGCACAATAGTGACTCTCCTTACCAGAAAACAACTCCTGGTGCTAGGACCAGAAACTGCATGTGATTCAACTCCGTTTATGAAAGGGAATTCAACTCTAGCTTGCCTTACAAGAAACACACTCTGCTGTTGAGAAAGCAGCACTCTTCTACTCTACTGTGTTTCCTATATAGCCAGAACTGTCAGCTTGCTCAGAACTAAAGAACTGTGCTTCCGACACACAATGGCCATATCGAATTCAACTCTGCTTAGGAAACTGACAAGAACGCTAGTTTCTCTTGTGTCCAATACACTGCATTTGCTGGAAACAGATGCGAGTGCTATTTGCAATGTGTATGGCCAATTGAGCACAATAGTGAATCTCCTTACCAGAAAACAACTTTTGCTGCTAGGACCAGAAACTGCATGTGATTCAACTCTGTTTATGAAAGGGAATTAAACTCTGGCTCGCCTTACAAGAAACACACTCTGCTTTAGAGAAAGCAGCACTCTTCTACTCTACAGTGTTTCCTATAGAGCCAGAACAGTCAGCTTGCTCAGAACTAAAGAACTGTGCTTCCTACACACAAGGTCCATATCTAATTCAACTCTGCTTAGGAAACTGACAAGAACGGTAGTTTCTCTTGTGTCCAATACACTGCATTTGCTGGGAACAGATGCGAGTGCTATTTGCAATGTGTATGGCCAATTGAGCACAATAGTGAATCTCCTTACCAGAAAACAACTCTTGCTGCTAGGACCAGAAATTGCATGTGATTCAACTCCGTTTATGAAAGGGAATTAAACTCTGGCTCGCCTTACAAGAAACACACTCTGCTTTTGAGAAAGCAGCACTCTTCTACTCTACTGTGTTTCCTATAGAGCCAGAACAGTCAGCTTGCTCAGAACCAAAGAACTGTGCTTCCTACACACAATGGCCATAACTAGTTCAACTCTGCTTAGAAAACTGACAAGAACAGTAGTTTCTCTTGCGTCCAATACAATGCACTTGCTGGGTACAGACGCGAGTGCTATTTGCACTGTGTATGGCCAAATGAGCACAATAGTGACTCTCCTTACCAGAAAACAACTCTTGGTCCTAGGACCAGAAACTGCATGTGATTCAACTCCGTTTATGAAAGGGAATTCAACTCTAGCTTGCCTTACAAGAAACACACTCTGCTTTTGAGAAAGCAGCACTCTTCTACTCTACTGTGTTTGCTATGGAGCCAGAACAGTTAGCTTGCTCAGAACCAAAGAACTGTGCTTCCTACACACAATGGCCATAACTAGTTCAACTCTGCTTAGGAAACTGACAAGAACAGTAGTTTCTCTTGCGTCCAATACAATGCACTTGCTGGATACAGACGCGAGTGCTATTTGCACTGTGTATGGCCAAATGAGCACAATAGTGACTCTCCTTACCAGAAAACAACTCTTGGTGCTAGGACCAGAAACTACATGTGATTAAACTCCGTTTATGAAAGGGAAATCAACTCTAGCTCGCCTTACAAGAAACACACTCTGCTTTAGAGAAAGCAGCACTCTTCTACTCTACTCTGTTTCCTATATAGCCAGAACTGTCAGCTTGCTCAGAACTAAAGAACTGTGCTTCCTACACACAAGGGCCATATCGAATTCAACTCTGCTTAGGAAACTGACAAGAACGGTAGTTTCTCTTGCGTCCAATACACTGCATTTGCTGGGAACAGACGCGAGTGCTATTTGCACTGTGTATGGCCAATTGAGCACAATAGTGAATCTCCTTACCAGAAAACAACTTTTGCTGCTAGGACCAGAAACTGCATGTGATTCAACTCCGTTTATGAAAGGGAATTAAACTCTGGCTCGCCTTACAAGAAACACACTCTGCTTTAGAGAAAGCAGCACTCTTCTACTCTACTGTGTTTCCTATAGAGCCAGAAGAGTCAGCTTGCTCAGAACTAAAGAACTGTGCTTTCTACACACAAGGGCCATATCTAATTCAACTCTGCTTAGGAAACTGACAAGAACAGTAGTTTCTCTTGTGTCCAATACACTGCATTTGCTGGGATAAGACGCGAGTGCTACTTGCACTTTGTTAGGCCAATTGAGCACAATAGTGAATCTCCTTACCAGAAAACAACTTTTACTGCTAGGACGAGAAACTGCATGTGATTCAACTCCGTTTATGAAAGGGAATTAAACTCTGGCTCGCCTTACAAGAAACACACTCTGCTTTAGAGAAAGCAGCACTCTTCTACTCTACTCTGTTTCCTACATAGCCAGAACAGTCAGCTTGCTCAGAACTAAAGAACTGTGCTTCCTACACACAAGGGCCATATCTAATTCAACTCTGCTTAGGAAACTGACAAGAACAGTAGTTTCTCTTGCGTCCAATACACTGCATTTGCTGGGAACAGGCGCGAGTGCTATTTGCAATGTGTATGGCCAATTGAGCACAATAGTGAATCTCCTTACCAGAAAACAACTTTTGCTGCTAGGACCAGAAATTGCATGTGATTCAACTCCGTTTATGAAAGGGAATTAAACTCTGGCTCGCCTTACAAGAAACACACTCTGCTTTTGAGAAAGCAGCACTCTTCTACTCTACTGTGTTTCCTATAGAGCCGGAACAGTGAGCTTGCTCAGAACCAAAGAACTGTGCTTCCTACACACAATGGCCATAACTAGTTCAACTCTGCTTAGGAAACTGACAAGAACAGTAGTATCTCTTGCGTCCAATACAATGCACTTGCTGGGTACAGACGCGAGTGCTATTTGCACTGTGTATGGCCAAATGAGCACAATAGTGACTCTCCTTACCAGAAAACAACTCCTGGTGCTAGGACCAGAAACTGCATGTGATTCAACTCCGTTTATGAAAGGGAATTCAACTCTAGCTTGCCTTACAAGAAACACACTCTGCTGTTGAGAAAGCAGCACTCTTCTACTCTACTGTGTTTCCTATATAGCCAGAACTGTCAGCTTGCTCAGAACTAAAGAACTGTGCTTCCGACACACAATGGCCATATCGAATTCAACTCTGCTTAGGAAACTGACAAGAACGGTAGTTTCTCTTGTGTCCAATACACTGCATTTGCTGGGAACAGATGCGAGTGCTATTTGCAATGTGTATGGCCAATTGAGCACAATAGTGAATCTCCTTACCAGAAAACAACTCTTGCTGCTAGGACCAGAAATTGCATGTGATTCAACTCCGTTTATGAAAGGGAATTAAACTCTGGCTCGCCTTACAAGAAACACACTCTGCTTTTGAGAAAGCAGCACTCTTCTACTCTACTCTGTTTCCTATAGAGCCAGAACAGTCAGCTTGCTCAGAACCAAAGAACTGTGCTTCCTACACACAATGGCCATAACTAGTTCAACTCTGCTTAGGAAACTGACAAGAACAGTAGTTTCTCATGCGTCCAATACAATGCACTTGCTGGGTACAGACGCGAGTGCTATTTGCACTGTGTATGGCCAAATGAGCACAATAGTGACTCTCCTTACCCGAAATCAACTCTTGGGGCTAGGACCAGAAACTGCATGTGATTCAACTCCGTTTATGAAAGGGAATTCAACTCTAGCTTGCCTTACAAGAAACACACTCTGCTTTTGAGAAAGCAGCACTCTTCTACTCTACTGTGTTTCCTATATAGCCAGAACAGTCAGCTTGCTCAGAACTAAAGAACTGTGCTTCCTACACACAAGGGCCATATCTAATTCAACTCTGCTTAAGAAACTGACAAGAACAGTAGTTTCTCTTGCGTCCAATACACTGCATTTGCTGGGATAAGACTCGAGTGCTATTTGCACTGTGTATGGCCAATTGAGCACAATAGTGAATCTCCTTACCAGAAAACAACTTTTGCTGCTAGGACCAGAAACTGCATGTGATTCAACTCCGTTTATGCAAGGGAATTAAACTCTGGCTCGCCTTACAAGAAACACACTCTGCTTTACAGAAAGCAGCACTCTTCTACTCTACTGTGTTTCTTATATAGCCAGAACAGTCAGCTTGCTCAGAACTAAAGAACTGTGGTTCCTACACACAAGGGTAATATCTAATTCAACTCTGCTTAGGAAACTGACAAGAACAGTAGTTTCTCTTGTGTCCAATACACTGCATTTGCTGGGATAAGACGCGAGTGCTACTTGCACTTTGTTAGGCCAATTGAGCACAATAGTGAATCTCCTTACCAGAAAACAACTTTTACTGCTAGGACGAGAAACTGCATGTGATTCAACTCCGTTTATGAAAGGGAATTAAACTCTGGCTCGCCTTACAAGAAACACACTCTGCTTTAGAGAAAGCAGCACTCTTCTACTCTACTCTGTTTCCTACATAGCCAGAACAGTCAGCTTGCTCAGAACTAAAGAACTGTGCTTCCTACACACAAGGGCCATATCTAATTCAACTCTGCTTAGGAAACTGACAAGAACAGTAGTTTCTCTTGCGTCCAATACACTGCATTTGCTGGGAACAGGCGCGAGTGCTATTTGCAATGTGTATGGCCAATTGAGCACAATAGTGAATCTCCTTACCAGAAAACAACTTTTGCTGCTAGGACCAGAAATTGCATGTGATTCAACTCCGTTTATGAAAGGGAATTAATCTCTGGCTCGCCTTACAAGAAACACACTCTGCTTTTGAGAAAGCAGCACTCTTCTACTCTACTGTGTTTCCTATAGAGCCGGAACAGTGAGCTTGCTCAGAACCAAAGAACTGTGCTTCCTACACACAATGGCCATAACTAGTTCAACTCTGCTTAGGAAACTGACAAGAACAGTAGTATCTCTTGCGTCCAATACAATGCACTTGCTGGGTACAGACGCGAGTGCTATTTGCACTGTGTATGGCCAAATGAGCACAATAGTGACTCTCCTTACCAGAAAACAACTCCTGGTGCTAGGACCAGAAACTGCATGTGATTCAACTCCGTTTATGAAAGGGAATTCAACTCTAGCTTGCCTTACAAGAAACACACTCTGCTGTTGAGAAAGCAGCACTCTTCTACTCTACTGTGTTTCCTATATAGCCAGAACTGTCAGCTTACTCAGAACTAAAGAACTGTGCTTCCTACACACAAGGGCCATATCTAATTCAACTCTGCTTAGGAAACTGACAAGAACAGTAGTTTCTCTTGCGTCCAATACACTGCATTTGCTGGGAACAGACGCGAGTGCTATTTGCACTGTGTATGGCCAATTGAGCACAATAGTGAATCTCCTTACCAGAAAACAACTTTTGCTGCTAGGACCAGAAACTGCATGTGATTCAACTCCGTTTATGAAAGGGAATTAAACTCTGGCTCGCCTTACAAGAAACACACTCTGCTTTAGAGAAAGCAGCACTCTTCTACTCTACTGTGTTTCCTATATAGCCAGAACAGTCAGCTTGCTCAGAACTAAAGAACTGTGCTTCCTACACACAAGGGCCATATCTAATTCAACTCTGCTTAGGAAACTGACAAGAACAGTAGTTTCTCTTGCGGCCAATACACTGTATTTGCTGGGATAAGACGCTAGTGCTATTTGCACTTTGTAAGGCCAATTGAGCACAATAGTGAATCTCCTTACCAGAAAACAACTTTTGCTGCTAGGACCAGAAACTGCATGTGATTCAACTCCGTTTATGAAAGGGAATTAAACTCTGGCTCGCCTTACAAGAAACACACTCTGCTTTACAGAAAGCAGCACTCTTCTACTCTACTCTGTTTCCTACATAGCCAGAACAGTCAGCTTGCTCAGAACTAAAGAACTGTGCTTCCTACACACAAGGGCCATATCTAATTCAACTCTGCTTAGGAAACTGACAAGAACAGTAGTTTCTCTTGCGTCCAACACACTGCATTTGCTGGGAACAGACGCGAGTGCTATTTGCAATGTGTATGGCCAATTGAGCACAATAGTGAATCTCCTTACCAGAAAACATCTCTTGCTGCTAGGACCAGAAATTGCATGTGATTCAACTCCGTTTATGAAAGGGAATTAAACTCTGGCTCGCCTTACAAGAAACACACTCTGCTTTTGAGAAAGCAGCACTCTTCTACTCTACTGTGTTTGCTATGGAGCCAGAACAGTTAGCTTGCTCAGAACCAAAGAACTGTGCTTCCTACACACAATGGCCATAACTAGTTCAACTCTGCTTAGGAAACTGACAAGAACAGTAGTTTCTCTTGCGTCCAATACACTGCATTTGCTGGGATAAGACGCGAGTGCTACTTGCACTTTGTTAGGCCAATTGAGCACAATAGTGAATCTCCTTACCAGAAAACAACTTTTACTGCTAGGACCAGAAACTGCATGTGATTCAACTCCGTTTATGAAAGGGAATTAAACTCTGGCTCGCCTTACAAGAAACACACTCTGCTTTAGAGAAAGCAGCACTCTTCTACTCTACTCTGTTTCCTACATAGCCAGAACAGTCAGCTTGCTCAGAACTAAAGAACTGTGCTTCCTACACACAAGGGCCATATCTAATTCAACTCTGCTTAGGAAACTGACAAGAACAGTAGTTTCTCTTGCGTCCAATACACTGCATTTGCTGGGAACAGGCGCGAGTGCTATTTGCAATGTGTATGGCCAATTGAGCACAATAGTGAATCTCCTTACCAGAAAACAACTTTTGCTGCTAGGACCAGAAATTGCATGTGATTCAACTCCGTTTATGAAAGGGAATTAATCTCTGGCTCGCCTTACAAGAAACACACTCTGCTTTTGAGAAAGCAGCACTCTTCTACTCTACTGTGTTTCCTATAGAGCCGGAACAGTGAGCTTGCTCAGAACCAAAGAACTGTGCTTCCTACACACAATGGCCATAACTAGTTCAACTCTGCTTAGGAAACTGACAAGAACAGTAGTATCTCTTGCGTCCAATACAATGCACTTGCTGGGTACAGACGCGAGTGCTATTTGCACTGTGTATGGCCAAATGAGCACAATAGTGACTCTCCTTACCAGAAAACAACTCCTGGTGCTAGGACCAGAAACTGCATGTGATTCAACTCCGTTTATGAAAGGGAATTCAACTCTAGCTTGCCTTACAAGAAACACACTCTGCTGTTGAGAAAGCAGCACTCTTCTACTCTACTGTGTTTCCTATATAGCCAGAACTGTCAGCTTACTCAGAACTAAAGAACTGTGCTTCCTACACACAAGGGCCATATCTAATTCAACTCTGCTTAGGAAACTGACAAGAACAGTAGTTTCTCTTGCGTCCAATACACTGCATTTGCTGGGAACAGACGCGAGTGCTATTTGCACTGTGTATGGCCAATTGAGCACAATAGTGAATCTCCTTACCAGAAAACAACTTTTGCTGCTAGGACCAGAAACTGCATGTGATTCAACTCCGTTTATGAAAGGGAATTAAACTCTGGCTCGCCTTACAAGAAACACACTCTGCTTTAGAGAAAGCAGCACTCTTCTACTCTACTGTGTTTCCTATATAGCCAGAACAGTCAGCTTGCTCAGAACTAAAGAACTGTGCTTCCTACACACAAGGGCCATATCTAATTCAACTCTGCTGAGGAAACTGACAAGAACAGTAGTTTCTCTTGCGGCCAATACACTGTATTTGCTGGGATAAGACGCTAGTGCTATTTGCACTTTGTAAGGCCAATTGAGCACAATAGTGAATCTCCTTACCAGAAAACAACTTTTGCTGCTAGGACCAGAAACTGCATGTGATTCAACTCCGTTTATGAAAGGGAATTAAACTCTGGCTCGCCTTACAAGAAACACACTCTGCTTTAGAGAAAGCAGCACTCTTCTACTCTACTGTGTTTCCTATAGAGCCAGAAGAGTCAGCTTGCTCAGAACTAAAGAACTGTGCTTTCTACACACAAGGGCCATATCTAATTCAACTCTGCTTAGGAAACTGACAAGAACAGTAGTTTCTCTTGTGTCCAATACACTGCATTTGCTGGGATAAGACGCGAGTGCTACTTGCACTTTGTTAGGCCAATTGAGCACAATAGTGAATCTCCTTACCAGAAAACAACTTTTACTGCTAGGACGAGAAACTGCATGTGATTCAACTCCGTTTATAAAAGGGAATTAAACTCTGGCTCGCCTTACAAGAAACACACTCTGCTTTAGAGAAAGCAGCACTCTTCTACTCTACTCTGTTTCCTACATAGCCAGAACAGTCAGCTTGCTCAGAACTAAAGAACTGTGCTTCCTACACACAAGGGCCATATCTAATTCAACTCTGCTTAGGAAACTGACAAGAACAGTAGTTTCTCTTGCGTCCAATACACTGCATTTGCTGGGAACAGGCGCGAGTGCTATTTGCAATGTGTATGGCCAATTGAGCACAATAGTGAATCTCCTTACCAGAAAACAACTTTTGCTGCTAGGACCAGAAATTGCATGTGATTCAACTCCGTTTATGAAAGGGAATTAAACTCTGGCTCGCCTTACAAGAAACACACTCTGCTTTTGAGAAAGCAGCACTCTTCTACTCTACTGTGTTTCCTATAGAGCCGGAACAGTGAGCTTGCTCAGAACCAAAGAACTGTGCTTCCTACACACAAGGGCCATAACTAGTTCAACTCTGCTTAGGAAACTGACAAGAACAGTAGTTTCTCATGCGTCCAATACAATGCACTTGCTGGGTACAGACGCGAGTGCTATTTGCACTGTGTATGGCCAAATGAGCACAATAGTGACTCTCCTTACCCGAAATCAACTCTTGGGGCGAGGACCAGAAACTGCATGTGATTCAACTCCGTTTATGAAAGGGAATTCAACTCTAGCTTGCCTTACAAGAAACACACTCTGCTTTTGAGAAAGCAGCACTCTTCTACTCTACTGTGTTTCCTATATAGCCAGAACAGTCAGCTTGCTCAGAACTAAAGAACTGTGCTTCCTACACACAAGGGCCATATCTAATTCAACTCTGCTTAAGAAACTGACAAGAACAGTAGTTTCTCTTGCGTCCAATACACTGCATTTGCTGGGATAAGACTCGAGTGCTATTTGCACTGTGTATGGCCAATTGAGCACAATAGTGAATCTCCTTACCAGAAAACAACTTTTGCTGCTAGGACCAGAAACTGCATGTGATTCAACTCCGTTTATGCAAGGGAATTAAACTCTGGCTCGCCTTACAAGAAACACACTCTGCTTTACAGAAAGCAGCACTCTTCTACTCTACTGTGTTTCTTATATAGCCAGAACAGTCAGCTTGCTCAGAACTAAAGAACTGTGGTTCCTACACACAAGGGTAATATCTAATTCAACTCTGCTTAGGAAACTGACAAGAACAGTAGTTTCTCTTGTGTCCAATACACTGCATTTGCTGGGATAAGACGCGAGTGCTACTTGCACTTTGTTAGGCCAATTGAGCACAATAGTGAATCTCCTTACCAGAAAACAACTTTTACTGCTAGGACCAGAAACTGCATGTGATTCAACTCCGTTTATGAAAGGGAATTAAACTCTGGCTCGCCTTACAAGAAACACACTCTGCTTTAGAGAAAGCAGCACTCTTCTACTCTACTCTGTTTCCTACATAGCCAGAACAGTCAGCTTGCTCAGAACTAAAGAACTGTGCTTCCTACACACAAGGGCCATATCTAATTCAACTCTGCTTAGGAAACTGACAAGAACAGTAGTTTCTCTTGCGTCCAATACACTGCATTTGCTGGGAACAGGCGCGAGTGCTATTTGCAATGTGTATGGCCAATTGAGCACAATAGTGAATCTCCTTACCAGAAAACAACTTTTGCTGCTAGGACCAGAAATTGCATGTGATTCAACTCCGTTTATGAAAGGGAATTAATCTCTGGCTCGCCTTACAAGAAACACACTCTGCTTTTGAGAAAGCAGCACTCTTCTACTCTACTGTGTTTCCTATAGAGCCGGAACAGTGAGCTTGCTCAGAACCAAAGAACTGTGCTTCCTACACACAATGGCCATAACTAGTTCAACTCTGCTTAGGAAACTGACAAGAACAGTAGTATCTCTTGCGTCCAATACAATGCACTTGCTGGGTACAGACGCGAGTGCTATTTGCACTGTGTATGGCCAAATGAGCACAATAGTGACTCTCCTTACCAGAAAACAACTCCTGGTGCTAGGACCAGAAACTGCATGTGATTCAACTCCGTTTATGAAAGGGAATTCAACTCTAGCTTGCCTTACAAGAAACACACTCTGCTGTTGAGAAAGCAGCACTCTTCTACTCTACTGTGTTTCCTATATAGCCAGAACTGTCAGCTTGCTCAGAACTAAAGAACTGTGCTTCCGACACACAATGGCCATATCGAATTCAACTCTGCTTAGGAAACTGACAAGAACGGTAGTTTCTCTTGTGTCCAATACACTGCATTTGCTGGGAACAGATGCGAGTGCTATTTGCAATGTGTATGGCCAATTGAGCACAATAGTGAATCTCCTTACCAGAAAACAACTCTTGCTGCTAGGACCAGAAATTGCATGTGATTCAACTCCGTTTATGAAAGGGAATTAAACTCTGGCTCGCCTTACAAGAAACACACTCTGCTTTTGAGAAAGCAGCACTCTTCTACTCTACTCTGTTTCCTATAGAGCCAGAACAGTCAGCTTGCTCAGAACCAAAGAACTGTGCTTCCTACACACAATGGCCATAACTAGTTCAACTCTGCTTAGGAAACTGACAAGAACAGTAGTTTCTCATGCGTCCAATACAATGCACTTGCTGGGTACAGACGCGAGTGCTATTTGCACTGTGTATGGCCAAATGAGCACAATAGTGACTCTCCTTACCAGAAAACAACTCTTGGGGCTAGGACCAGAAACTGCATGTGATTCAACTCCGTTTATGAAAGGGAATTCAACTCTAGCTTGCCTTACAAGAAACACACTCTGCTTTTGAGAAAGCAGCACTCTTCTACTCTACTGTGTTTCCTATATAGCCAGAACAGTCAGCTTGCTCAGAACTAAAGAACTGTGCTTCCTACACACAAGGGCCATATCTAATTCAACTCTGCTTAAGAAACTGACAAGAACAGTAGTTTCTCTTGCGTCCAATACACTGCATTTGCTGGGATAAGACTCGAGTGCTATTTGCACTGTGTGTGGCCAATTGAGCACAATAGTGAATCTCCTTACCAGAAAACAACTTTTGCTGCTAGGACCAGAAACTGCATGTGATTCAACTCCGTTTATGCAAGGGAATTAAACTCTGGCTCGCCTTACAAGAAACACACTCTGCTTTAGAGAAAGCAGCACTCTTCTACTCTACTGTGTTTCCTATATAGCCAGAAGAGTCAGCTTGCTCAGAACTAAAGAACTGTGCTTCCTACAAACAAGGGCCATATCTAATTCAACTCTGCTTAGGAAACTGACAAGAACAGTAGTTTCTCTTGTGTCCAATACACTGCATTTGCTGGGAACAGATTCGAGTGCTATTTGCAATGTGTATGGCCAATTGAGCACAATAGTGAATCTCCTTACCAGAAAACAACTCCTGCTGCTAGGACCAGAAATTGCATGTGATTCAACTCCGTTTATGAAAGGGAATTAAACTCTGGCTCGCCTTACAAGAAACACACTCTGCTTTTGAGAAAGCAGCACTCTTCTACTCTACTCTGTTTCCTATAGAGCCAGAACAGTCAGCTTGCTCAGAACCAAAGAACTGTGCTTCCTACACACAAGGGCCATATCTAATTCAACTCTGCTTAGGAAACTGACAAGAACAGTAGTTTCTCTTGCGTCCAATACACTGCATTTGCTGGGAACAGACGCGAGTGCTATTTGCACTGTGTATGGCCAAATGAGCACAATAGTGACTCTCCTTACCAGAAAACAACTCTTGGTGCTAGGACCAGAAACTGCATGTGATTCAACTCCGTTTATGAAAGGGAATTCAACTCTAGCTTGCCTTACAAGAAACACACTCTGCTTTTGAGAAAGCAGCACTCTTCTACTCTACTGTGTTTCCTATATAGCCAGAACAGTCAGCTTGCTCAGAACTAAAGAACTGTGCTTCCTACACACAAGGGCCATATCTAATTCAACTCTGCTTAGGAAACTGACAAGAACAGTAGTTTCTCTTGCGTCCAATACACTGCATTTGCTGGGAACAGACGCGAGTGCTATTTGCACTGTGTATGGCCAATTGAGCACAATAGTGAATCTCCTTACCAGAAAACAACTTTTGCTGCTAGGACCAGAAACTGCATGTGATTCAACTCCGTTTATGAAAGGGAATTAAACTCTGGCTCGCCTTACAAGAAACACACTCTGCTTTAGAGAAAGCAGCACTCTTCTACTCTACTGTGTTTCCTATATAGCCAGAACAGTCAGCTTGCTCAGAACTAAAGAACTGTGCTTCCTACACACAAGGGCCATATCTAATTCAACTCTGCTTAGGAAACTGACAAGAACAGTAGTTTCTCTTGCGGCCAATACACTGCATTTGCTGGGATAAGACGCTAGTGCTATTTGCACTTTGTAAGGCCAATTGAGCACAATAGTGAATCTCCTTACCAGAAAACAACTTTTGCTGCTAGGACCAGAAACTGCATGTGATTCAACTCCGTTTATGAAAGGGAATTAAACTCTGGCTCGCCTTACAAGAAACACACTCTGCTTTAGAGAAAGCAGCACTCTTCTACTCTACTCTGTTTCCTACATAGCCAGAACAGTCAGCTTGCTCAGAACTAAAGAACTGTGCTTCCTACACACAAGGGCCATATCTAATTCAACTCTGCTTAGGAAACTGACAAGAACAGTAGTTTCTCTTGCGTCCAATACACTGCATTTGCTGGGAACAGACGCGAGTGCTATTTGCAATGTGTATGGCCAATTGAGCACAATAGTGAATCTCCTTACCAGAAAACAACTCTTGCTGCTAGGACCAGAAATTGCATGTGATTCAACTCCGTTTATGAAAGGGAATTAAACTCTGGCTCGCCTTACAAGAAACACACTCTGCTTTTGAGAAAGCAGCACTCTTCTACTCTACTGTGTTTGCTATAGAGCCAGAACAGTTAGCTTGCTCAGAACCAAAGAACTGTGCTCACTACACACAAGGGCCATATCTAATTCAACTCTGCTTAAGAAACTGACAAGAACAGTAGTTTCTCTTGCGTCCAATACACTGCATTTGCTGGGATAAGACTCGAGTGCTATTTGCACTGTGTGTGGCCAATTGAGCACAATAGTGAATCTCCTTACCAGAAAACAACTTTTGCTGCTAGGACCAGAAACTGCATGTGATTCAACTCCGTTTATGCAAGGGAATTAAACTCTGGCTCGCCTTACAAGAAACACACTCTGCTTTAGAGAAAGCAGCACTCTTCTACTCTACTGTGTTTCCTATATAGCCAGAACAGTCAGCTTGCTCAGAACTAAAGAACTGTGCTTCCTACACACAAGGGCCATATCTAATTCAACTCTGCTTAGGAAACTGACAAGAACGGTAGTTTCTCTTGTGTCCAATACACTGCATTTGCTGGGAACAGATTCGAGTGCTATTTGCAATGTGTATGGCCAATTGAGCACAATAGTGAATCTCCTTACCAGAAAACAACTCCTGCTGCTAGGACCAGAAATTGCATGTGATTCAACTCCGTTTATGAAAGGGAATTAAACTCTGGCTCGCCTTACAAGAAACACACTCTGCTTTTGAGAAAGCAGCACTCTTCTACTCTACTCTGTTTCCTATAGAGCCAGAACAGTCAGCTTGCTCAGAACCAAAGAACTGTGCTTCCTACACACAAGGGCCATATCTAATTCAACTCTGCTTAGGAAACTGACAAGAACAGTAGTTTCTCTTGCGTCCAATACACTGCATTTGCTGGGAACAGACGCGAGTGCTATTTGCACTGTGTATGGCCAAATGAGCACAATAGTGACTCTCCTTACCAGAAAACAACTCTTGGTGCTAGGACCAGAAACTGCATGTGATTCAACTCCGTTTATGTTAGGGAATTCAACTCTAGCTTGCCTTACAAGAAACACACTCTTCTTCTCTACTGTGTTTCCTATATAGCCAGAACAGTCAGCTTGCTCAGAACTAAAGAACTGTGCTTTCTACACAAAAGGGCCATATCTAATTCAACTCTGCTTAGGAAACTGACAAGAACAGTAGTTTCTCTTGCGTCCAATACACTGCATTTGCTGGGAACAGACGCGAGTGCTATTTGCACTGTGTATGGCCAATTGAGCACAATAGTGAATCTCCTTACCAGAAAACAACTTTTGCTGCTAGGACCAGAAACTGCATGTGATTCAACTCCGTTTATGAAAGGGAATTAAACTCTGGCTCGCCTTACAAGAAACACACTCTGCTTTTGAGAAAGCAGCACTCTTCTACTCTACTCTGTTTCCTATAGAGCCAGAACAGTCAGCTTGCTCAGAACCAAAGAACTGTGCTTCCTACACACAAGGGCCATATCTAATTCAACTCTGCTTAGGAAACTGACAAGAACAGTAGTTTCTCTTGCGTCCAATACACTGCATTTGCTGGGAACAGACGCGAGTACTATTTGCACTGTGTATGGCCAAATGAGCACAATAGTGACTCTCCTTACCAGAAAACAACTCTTGGTGCTAGTTCCAGAAACTGCATGTGATTCAACTCCGTTTATGAAAGGGAATTCAACTCTAGCTTGCCTTACAAGAAACAAACTCTTCTTCTCTACTGTGTTTCCTATATAGCCAGAACAGTCAGCTTGCTCAGAACTAAAGAACTGTGCTTCCGACACACAATGGCCATATCGAATTCAACTCTGCTTAGGAAACTGACAAGAACGGTAGTTTCTCTTGTGTCCAATACACTGCATTTGCTGGGAACAGATGCGAGTGCTATTTGCAATGTGTATGGCCAATTGAGCACAATAGTGAATCTCCTTACCAGAAAACAACTCTTGCTGCTAGGACCAGAAATTGCATGTGATTCAACTCCGTTTATGAAAGGGAATTAAACTCTGGCTCGCCTTACAAGAAACACACTCTGCTTTTGAGAAAGCAGCACTCTTCTACTCTACTCTGTTTCCTATAGAGCCAGAACAGTCAGCTTGCTCAGAACCAAAGAACTGTGCTTCCTACACACAATGGCCATAACTAGTTCAACTCTGCTTAGGAAACTGACAAGAACAGTAGTTTCTCATGCGTCCAATACAATGCACTTGCTGGGTACAGACGCGAGTGCTATTTGCACTGTGTATGGCCAAATGAGCACAATAGTGACTCTCCTTACCAGAAAACAACTCTTGGGGCTAGGACCAGAAACTGCATGTGATTCAACTCCGTTTATGAAAGGGAATTCAACTCTAGCTTGCCTTACAAGAAACACACTCTGCTTTTGAGAAAGCAGCACTCTTCTACTCTACTGTGTTTCCTATAGAGCCAGAAGAGTCAGCTTGCTCAGAACTAAAGAACTGTGCTTCCTACACACAAGGGCCATATCTAATTCAACTCTGCTTAGGAAACTGACAAGAACAGTAGTTTCTCTTGTGTCCAATACACTGCATTTGCTGGGAACAGATTCGAGTGCTATTTGCAATGTGTATGGCCAATTGAGCACAATAGTGAATCTCCTTACCAGAAAACAACTCCTGCTGCTAGGACCAGAAATTGCATGTGATTCAACTCCGTTTATGAAAGGGAATTAAACTCTGGCTCGCCTTACAAGAAACACACTCTGCTTTTGAGAAAGCAGCACTCTTCTACTCTACTCTGTTTCCTATAGAGCCAGAACAGTCAGCTTGCTCAGAACCAAAGAACTGTGCTTCCTACACACAAGGGCCATATCTAATTCAACTCTGCTTAGGAAACTGACAAGAACAGTAGTTTCTCTTGCGTCCAATACACTGCATTTGCTGGGAACAGACGCGAGTGCTATTTGCACTGTGTATGGCCAAATGAGCACAATAGTGACTCTCCTTACCAGAAAACAACTTTTGCTGCTAGGACCAGAAACTGCATGTGATTCAACTCCGTTTATGAAAGGGAATTAAACTCTGGCTCGCCTTACAAGAAACACACTCTGCTTTAGAGAAAGCAGCACTCTTCTACTCTACTCTGTTTCCTACATAGCCAGAACAGTCAGCTTGCTCAGAACTAAAGAACTGTGCTTCCTACACACAAGGGCCATATCTAATTCAACTCTGCTTAGGAAACTGACAAGAACAGTAGTTTCTCTTGCGTCCAATACACTGCATTTGCTGGGAACAGACGCGAGTGCTATTTGCAATGTGTATGGCCAATTGAGCACAATAGTGAATCTCCTTACCAGAAAACAACTCTTGCTGCTAGGACCAGAAATTGCATGTGATTCAACTCCGTTTATGAAAGGGAATTAAACTCTGGCTCGCCTTACAAGAAACACACTCTGCTTTTGAGAAAGCAGCACTCTTCTACTCTACTGTGTTTGCTATAGAGCCAGAACAGTTAGCTTGCTCAGAACCAAAGAACTGTGCTTCCTACACACAATGGCCATAACTAGTTCAACTCTGCTTAGGAAACTGACAAGAACAGTAGTTTCTCTTGCGTCCAATACAATGCACTTGCTGGATACAGACGCGAGTGCTATTTGCACTGTGTATGGCCAAATGAGCACAATAGTGACTCTCCTTACCAGAAAACAACTCTTGGTGCTAGGACCAGAAACTGCATGTGATTAAACTCCGTTTATGAAAGGGAAATCAACTCTAGCTCGCCTTACAAGAAACACACTCTGCTTTAGAGAAAGCAGCACTCTTCTACTCTACTCTGTTTCCTATATAGCCAGAACTGTCAGCTTGCTCAGAACTAAAGAACTGTGCTTCCTACACACAAGGGCCATATCGAATTCAACTCTGCTTAGGAAACTGACAAGAACGGTAGTTTCTCTTGCGTCCAATACACTGCATTTGCTGGGAACAGACGCGAGTGCTATTTGCACTGTGTATGGCCAATTGAGCACAATAGTGAATCTCCTTACCAGAAAACAACTTTTGCTGCTAGGACCAGAAACTGCATGTGATTCAACTCCGTTTATGAAAGGGAATTAAACTCTGGCTCGCCTTACAAGAAACACACTCTGCTTTAGAGAAAGCAGCACTCTTCTACTCTACTGTGTTTCCTATAGAGACAGAAGAGTCAGCTTGCTCAGAACTAAAGAACTGTGCTTCCTACACACAAGGGCCATATCTAATTCAACTCTGCTTAGGAAACTGACAAGAACAGTAGTTTCTCTTGTGTCCAATACACTGCATTTGCTGGGATAAGACGCGAGTGCTACTTGCACTTTGTTAGGCAAATTGAGCACAATAGTGAATCTCCTTACCAGAAAACAACTTTTACTGCTAGGACCAGAAACTGCATGTGATTCAACTCCGTTTATGAAAGGGAATTAAACTCTGGCTCGCCTTACAAGAAACACACTCTGCTTTAGAGAAAGCAGCACTCTTCTACTCTACTCTGTTTCCTACATAGCCAGAACAGTCAGCTTGCTCAGAACTAAAGAACTGTGCTTCCTACACACAAGGGCCATATCTAATTCAACTCTGCTTAGGAAACTGACAAGAACAGTAGTTTCTCTTGCGTCCAATAAACTGCATTTGCTGGGAACAGGCGCGAGTGCTATTTGCAATGTGTATGGCCAATTGAGCACAATAGTGAATCTCCTTACCAGAAAACAACTTTTGCTGCTAGGACCAGAAATTGCATGTGATTCAACTCCGTTTATGAAAGGGAATTAAACTCTGGCTCGCCTTACAAGAAACACACTCTGCTTTTGAGAAAGCAGCACTCTTCTACTCTACGGTGTTTCCTATAGAGCCGGAACAGTGAGCTTGCTCAGAACCAAAGAACTGTGCTTCCTACACACAATGGCCATAACTAGTTCAACTCTGCTTAGGAAACTGACAAGAACAGTAGTATCTCTTGCTTCCAATACAATGCACTTGCTGGGTACAGACGCGAGTGCTATTTGCACTGTGTATGGCCAAATGAGCACAATAGTGACTCTCCTTACCAGAAAACAACTCCTGGTGCTAGGACCAGAAACTGCATGTGATTCAACTCCGTTTATGAAAGGGAATTCAACTCTAGCTTGTCTTACAAGAAACACACTCTGCTGTTGAGAAAGCAGCACTCTTCTACTCTACTGTGTTTCCTATATAGCCAGAACTGTCAGCTTGCTCAGAACTAAAGAACTGTGCTTCCGACACACAATGGCCATATCGAATTCAACTCTGCTTAGGAAACTGACAAGAACGGTAGTTTCTCTTGTGTCCAATACACTGCATTTGCTGGGAACAGACGCGAGTGCTATTTGCAATGTGTATGGCCAATTGAGCACAATAGTGAATCTCCTTACCAGAAAACAACTTTTGCTGTTAGGACCAGAAACTGCATGTGATTCAACTCCGTTTATGAAAGGGAATTAAACTCTGGCTCGCCTTACAAGAAACACACTCTGCTTTAGAGAAAGCAGCACTCTTCTACTCTACTGTGTTTCCTATAGAGCCAGAAGAGTCAGCTTGCTCAGAACTAAAGAACTGTGCTTCCTACACACAAGGGCCATATCTAATTCAACTCTGCTTAGGAAACTGACAAGAACAGTAGTTTCTCTTGTGTCCAATACACTGCATTTGCTGGGATAAGACGCGAGTCCTACTTGCACTTTGTTAGGCCAATTGAGCACAATAGTGAATCTCCTTACCAGAAAACAACTTTTACTGCTAGGACCAGAAACTGCATGTGATTCAACTCCGTTTATGAAAGGGAATTAAACTCTGGCTCGCCTTACAAGAAACACACTCTGCTTTAGAGAAAGCAGCACTCTTCTACTCTACTCTGTTTCCTACATAGCCAGAACAGTCAGCTTGCTCAGAACTAAAGAACTGTGCTTCCTACACACAAGGGCCATATCTAATTCAACTCTGCTTAGGAAACTGACAAGAACAGTAGTTTCTCTTGCGTCCAATACACTGCATTTGCTGGGAACAGGCGCGAGTGCTATTTGCAATGTGTATGGCCAATTGAGCACAATAGTGAATCTCCTTACCAGAAAACAACTTTTGCTGCTAGGACCAGAAATTGCATGTGATTCAACTCCGTTTATGAAAGGGAATTAAACTCTGGCTCGCCTTACAAGAAACACACTCTGCTTTTGAGAAAGCAGCACTCTTCTACTCTACTGTATTTCCTATAGAGCCAGAACAGTGAGCTTGCTCAGAACCAAAGAACTGTGCTTCCTACACACAATGGCCATAACTAGTTCAACTCTGCTTAGGAAACTGACAAGAACAGTAGTATCTCTTGCGTCCAATACAATGCACTTGCTGGGTACAGACGCGAGTGCTATTTGCACTGTGTATGGCCAAATGAGCACAATAGTGACTCTCCTTACCAGAAAACAACTCCTGGTGCTAGGACCAGAAACTGCATGTGATTCAACTCCGTTTATGAAAGGGAATTCAACTCTAGCTTGCCTTACAAGAAACACACTCTGCTTTGAGAAAGCAGCACTATTCTACTCTACTGTGTTTCCTATATAGCCAGGACAGTCAGCTTGCTCAGAACTAAAGAACTGTGCTTCCTACACACAAGGGCCATATCTAATTCAACTCTGCTTAGGAAACTGACAAGAACAGTAGTTTCTCTTGTGTCCAATACACTGCATTTGCTGGGAACAGATTCGAGTGCTATTTGCAATGTGTATGGCCAATTGAGCACAATAGTGAATCTCCTTACCAGAAAACAACTCCTGCTGCTAGGACCAGAAATTGCATGTGATTCAACTCCGTTTATGAAAGGGAACTAAACTCTGGCTCGCCTTACAAGAAACACACTCTGCTTTTGAGAAAGCAGCACTCTTCTACTCTACTCTGTTTCCTATAGAGCCTGAACAGTCAGCTTGCTCAGAACCAAAGAACTGTGCTTCCTACACACAAGGGCCATATCTAATTCAACTCTGCTTAGGAAACTGACAAGAACAGTAGTTTCTCTTGCGTCCAATACACTGCATTTGCTGGGAACAGACGCGAGTGCTATTTGCACTGTGTATGGCCAAATGAGCACAATAGTGACTCTCCTTACCAGAAAACAACTCTTGGTGCTAGGACCAGAAACTGCATGTGATTCAACTCCGTTTATGAAAGGGAATTCAACTCTAGCTTGCCTTACAAGAAACACACTCTGCTTTGAGAAAGCAGCACTATTCTACTCTACTGTGTTTCCTATATAGCCAGGACAGTCAGCTTGCTCAGAACTAAAGAACTGTGCTTCCTACACACAAGGGCCATATCTAATTCAACTCTGCTTAAGAAACTGACAAGAACAGTAGTTTCTCTTGCGTCCAATACACTGCATTTGCTGGGAACAGACGCGAGTGCTATTTGCACTGTGTATGGCCAATTGAGCACAATAGTGAATCTCCTTACCAGAAAACAACTTTTGCTGCTAGGACCAGAAACTGCATGTGATTCAACTCCGTTTATGAAAGGGAATTAAACTCTGGCTCGCCTTACAAGAAACACACTCTGCTTTACAGAAAGCAGCACTCTTCTACTCTACTGTGTTTCTTATATAGCCAGAACAGTCAGCTTGCTCAGAACTAAAGAACTGTGGTTCCTACACACAAGGGCAATATCTAATTCAACTCTGCTTAGGAAACTGACAAGAACAGTAGTTTCTCTTGCGTCCAATACACTGCATTTGCTGGAACAGACGCGA
This sequence comes from Peromyscus californicus insignis, assembly GCF_007827085.1. Taxonomy (NCBI): domain Eukaryota; kingdom Metazoa; phylum Chordata; class Mammalia; order Rodentia; family Cricetidae; genus Peromyscus; species Peromyscus californicus. The sequence continues at coordinate 56,475 of NW_026294500.1, forward strand.
GTGCTATTTGCAATGTGTATGGCCAATTGAGCACAATAGTGAATCTCCTTACCAGAAAACAACTCTTGCTGCTAGGACCAGAAATTGCATGTGATTCAACTCCGTTTATGAAAGGGAATTAAACTCTGGCTCGCCTTACAAGAAACACACTCTGCTTTTGAGAAAGCAGCACTCTTCTACTCTACTGTGTTTCCTATAGAGCCAGAACAGTCAGCTTGCTCAGAACCAAAGAACTGTGCTTCCTACACACAATGGCCATAACTAGTTCTACTCTGCTTAGGAAACTGACAAGAACAGTAGTTTCTCTTGCGTCCAATACAATGCACTTGCTGGGTACAGACGCGAGTGCTATTTGCACTGTGTATGGCCAAATGAGCACAATAGTGACTCTCCTTACCAGAAAACAACTCTTGGTGCTAGGACCAGAAACTGCATGTGATTCAACTCCGTTTATGAAAGGGAATTCAACTCTAGCTTGCCTTACAAGACACACACTCTGCTTTTGAGAAAGCAGCACTCTTCTACTCTACTGTGTTTCCTATATAGCCAGAACAGTCAGCTTGCTCAGAACTAAAGAACTGTGCTTCCTACACACAAGGGCCATATCTAATTCAACTCTGCTTTGGAAACTGACAAGAACAGTAGTTTCTCTTGCGTCCAATACACTGCATTTGCTGGGAACAGACGCGAGTGCTATTTGCACTGTGTATGGCCAAATGAGCACAATAGTGACTCTCCTTACCAGAAAACAACTTTTGCTGCTAGGACCAGAAACTGCATGTGATTCAACTCCGTTTATGAAAGGGAATTAAACTCTGGCTCGCCTTACAAGAAACACACTCTGCTTTAGAGAAAGCAGCACTCTTCTACTCTACTGTGTTTCCTATATAGCCAGAACAGTCAGCTTGCTCAGAACTAAAGAACTGTGCTTCCTACACACAAGGGCCATATCTAATTCAACTCTGCTTAGGAAACTGACAAGAACAGTAGTTTCTCTTGCGGCCAATACACTGCATTTGCTGGGATAAGACGCTAGTGCTATTTGCACTTTGTAAGGCCAATTGAGCACAATAGTGAATCTCCTTACCAGAAAACAACTTTTGCTGCTAGGACCAGAAACTGCATGTGATTCAACTCCGTTTATGAAAGGGAATTAAACTCTGGCTCGCCTTACAAGAAACACACTCTGCTTTAGAGAAAGCAGCACTCTTCTACTCTACTCTGTTTCCTACATAGCCAGAACAGTCAGCTTGCTCAGAACTAAAGAACTGTGCTTCCTACACACAAGGGCCATATCTAATTCAACTCTGCTTAGGAAACTGACAAGAACAGTAGTTTCTCTTGCGTCCAATACACTGCATTTGCTGGGAACAGACGCGAGTGCTATTTGCAATGTGTATGGCCAATTGAGCACAATAGTGAATCTCCTTACCAGAAAACAACTCTTGCTGCTAGGACCAGAAATTGCATGTGATTCAACTCCGTTTATGAAAGGGAATTAAACTCTGGCTCGCCTTACAAGAAACACACTCTGCTTTTGAGAAAGCAGCACTCTTCTACTCTACTGTGTTTCCTATAGAGCCAGAACAGTTAGCTTGCTCAGAACCAAAGAACTGTGCTCACTACACACAAGGGCCATATCTAATTCAACTCTGCTTAAGAAACTGACAAGAACAGTAGTTTCTCTTGCGTCCAATACACTGCA